>NC_057802.1:480963390-480963787 GCF_018294505.1 Triticum aestivum | reverse complement strand
GGAACAGGTGATGGAAATGAGGCCTGGCGTACCGCAGAACGGAGGAAACGGCCTTGTGTTCGACCGACCACATTCGAAACGGGATCCTGTTGATCGGGAGGGGTGTGGCGTACCGCAAAACGGAGGAAACAGACATCCTACGGTCGAAACGGGGGTCCTGTTGATCGGGAGGGGTGTGGCGTACCGCAAAACGGACGAAGCGGACCTCCTACGGTCGAAACGGGGGTCCTGTTGATCGGGAGGGGTGTGGCGTACCGCAAAATGGATGAAACGGACCTCCTACGGTCGAAACAGGGGTCTTGTTCATCGGGAGGGGTGTGGCGTACCGCAAAACGGGACTCCACGGGATACTGTTCATCTCCACCATCGACCTCCTCCAGCCTCCATGGGCTACTGT
>NC_057802.1:480955303-480962961 GCF_018294505.1 Triticum aestivum | reverse complement strand
CAATGCTCACTGTTCATCCAATCGATCGGCTTCAGTTAGCAGCAGTAGCGAAGGAATCGCTCGATCGGGTTCAGTTAACAGCCATCGATCGATCCCTCGGGTTCAGTAACGCGTAGCCTGCAGTGCAATCGCTCGGGTTTAGTTAGAGCCCAACGCCTCGCTCGGGTTCAGTTAGAGCCAACGCCTCGCACACACGCGCGTACGTGTACGAGAGAAACGCGCATCGCTCGGCCCCCGACCTCCCACTGTAACCGGGAACTCCCCGAAATTTTCCTCCCCCACGCTTCTACCATGGTTTTTTCCGTCATGGACGGCCCAAAGAATGTCATGCAGCTGCGTCTCCGGCCCGCCCAGGACGAAAAGCCCATTTTTTGTCATGATTTTTTGTCATAGAAGTAGGAGCCCACCACATCTATGATGATACCGGGTTTTGTCACAATTATCGTCATAGAAGTGTCATATGTATGACAGAAAAAAAATTCGTTCGGCCCAAAATGTCACGGATGTGTCTTTTTTTTGTAGTGCATGATGCTGAAACAAGAGAGGATGTACTGTGGCATTCTAGGAACCAGGAGTACAGAGATCAGAATGTAATGAGCCATCCATCTCATGGTAGTGAGTGGAAAAGCTTTAATGATAAACACAAAGAGTTTGCTGCTGACCCGAGAAACATTAGACTTGGCTTAGCTTCAGATGGATTTAACCCATTTGGCCACCAGAGCGCCACATATAGCATGTGGCCGGTGCTTGTTATCCCTTACAACATGCCTCCAAATGTCTGCACCAAAGAATCAAACTACATGATGGCCTTGCTCATCCCAGGTCCAAAAAGTCCTGGAAAGGATTTTAATTTGTTCATGGAGCCTCTTGTGGAGGAACTTCAACAGCTATGGAAGGGTGTTCTCACTCGAGACCTATATAGCAGCCCACCATCTGATTTCTTTCTGTGTGTTGTTATAATTTGGTGCATCCATGATTATCCGGCTTTGGGCACTATGTCAGGGCGAACGACACATGGTTACAATGCATGTGTTCGCTGTGACAGGAATCCGCTGTCATACGCAATACTTAGCAAGATCTGTTACATTGGACACCGCCGTTTCCTTGCCAAGGACAAGCCGCATCCTAGAAAATACCGAAGACATGTGTTCAATGCAAAACATGAAAACCGTGATGCGCCAAAGAGACTCACCGCCGATGAGTTGCAAGCGGAATTAGAGAAGGTCAGGCATATTACACCAGGAAACCATCCTGGTAATTGTAGCGGGAAAAGGAAGCGTGGCAGGGTAGAAGAGAGATTATTGTTTACCCGCAGGTCCACTTTGTGGGACTTGGAGTATTGGAAAGATTTGGATCTGCGTCATAATCTTGATGTGATGCACATCGAGAAAAATATATGTGACAGCATTATCGGCACACTTCTTAATATTGAAGGCAAGACGAAAGATACCTTAAAATCTAGGATTGATTTGACACACCTGGGTATCAGAAAGTATTTGCAGGTGCAAGATGAAGGTAAACCATGGGATATGGCACCAGCTGTGTACGTCTTGGACAAGGTAAAGAGAAAAGAATTCCGCGAGGTCCTGTCACGTGTGAGATTCCCACATGGATTTGCTTCCCACCCTGAAAGGAGAGTCAGTGCCGATGGAAACAAGGTACAAGGGTTGAAAACTCATGACTGCCACGTCCTACTTCAAAGGGTTTTACCTGTTATCCTTAGAGGATTGGGCCGCCCTAACTTATACAGAGCAGTTGCAGAGTTGGGACAATTCTTCAGGGAACTCTGCAGTAGGAATATCAGGATAGATGCTTTGGTGCGTCTTAGAGATAAGATACCAACTATCCTATGCGACCTTGAGAAGATATATCCTCCAGCCTTCTTTGATGTGATGGTGCATTTGGCTGTTCATCTACCTGATGAGGCACTACTTAGAGGTCCAGTACAGTATGGCTGGATGTACCCTATTGAAAGGCGGCTAGGCACTTTCAAGGGCTATGTTAGGAACAGAGCTAGACCCGAGGGTTCCATTGCAGAGGCCTACATTGCTACAGAAGCGTTGACATTCTGCTCAAAATACATTGAAATAGCTGATCAGCTTAGCAAAGAGGTGGGTGAAGACAATCCCGGGCTCAATGTTTTCGATTATTCTGTTCGAGTTACAGGGAAGAGTCGACAAGAGGACAAACATAAAGATTTGGACAAAATGGTTTGGTATGTGTTGAATAACTGTCCTGAGATACTACCTTATATCAAGCAAGTGCAGTACTGCAGCTTATACATCGTAATCTACTAAAATTGCAGCACATTCTTATATATTTAGATGTTTGACGCGATCACTATGTTGTGCAGCATCAACAAAGAGGAGCATCTACAAAGAGGAGTTACTGCCGCAAAATCCAAGAAACATTGACAAACTGGTTATGGCAGGATTTGCGAAATGGTTCAAGAACCATGTAAGCTTTTGAAGTGCACTGTCAGTTTTTTTAATATATTGAGTATATAAGATGATCAGCTTGTCTATTTTCTAACCATAGGTTAAGAAGATGCGGGAGGATGGGCAGGCAGTTGATGATGCCCTTTACTCACTAGCAATGGGTCCTGATACTCGGGTAAGACATTATGAATCTTGCGTTGTTGGAGATGTGCGCTACAACACCCTTGCACGAGACGAAGGCGGGAAGACACAAAACAGTGCCATCATGAGCACGGATACGTATGACAAAGAGACAACTGAAATGTATGCTAACATAACAGACATTGTTCAGTTGCAGTATATCTCCAGTTTCGAGGATCATCGGTGTGTGGTTCTGTTGTGCTGTCGTTGGTATAACCTTTTTTCCAGGATCGCAAAACCCAGAGCTGATGATTATTTCAAATCCATCAATGTCAAGGCGGCGTACCAGACCAACGAGCCTTTTATTTTGGCAAATCAAGCAACACAGATATTTTTCTTGGAAGACACATTTGCACGTAGCGATGACTGGAGAGTATTGCAAAGGTTTGAGCAGAGGAATTCGTTTAATGAAGTTGCACAACAAGATGATGCTTACACTGCTCCTGATGTTCAAGATAACACAGATGTTCCTAATATCTTTGAGAACCATCACGTCAATGAAGCCGGCGAAAAGATTGCCTGTCGTGCTGTGGACATACAAGAGTTGATCAAGAAGAAGCCAACGTTCGAGGACGTTGAGGATGAAGAAGAAGATGACAATGTGGGGAATTATGATTCAGACTGATACACATGGCGAAGATGTTGATGCTGCTGCTGCGGATGATGATTACATTGCTTTTGTCGTATTTGCCTGTCAGAAGACGTTTTTTTATCTACTATGAGAAATTGTGTTTGCTATGACAACTGAAACCTGATGAACACGTTGTTTAGTATTTTGCTGTGAGAACATCACTTGTAATGTATGCTGATTTGTGTTTGGTGATTGTATGACAACTAAAACATGATGACATTGTTATTTAGTTGTACACATATTAGGCTATGAAACTTGAATTTGATGACATAGTTTGCTATTGGACTGCAATTTGCTCGACGTCTTCGAATGAGAACAAAGCTGACCCGACAGGGCCTCTGCTATTTATTTATTTATATGAGCAAAAGGGGATACCCCCTGATTTCCGTTAATAGAAATCATTAGATGTTCACAACACTACGCCCAGCCAGATACACATGTTTCATTCATTACTAGTTTCAGCAAAGTGCTCATGTTGTAGCCACTGAATACATCACGAGTGCTACATACACTGCAAATAAAGAGACAATCATCCTACAGAGCACATCGATTTTGCCCATTATCTTCACAAGCTCTTTCATCTCCTCATTGCTGTCAAGCCCGTTCAGCAGGTGTTGCTTGGCCATGATCAGAGGAACTGCATCTTTAACCTTCTGCTCTACATCTTCCTCTTCTTTCGTTCCTTCAGTTACTTGTCCAACACCCCAACCTGCTGGTATTGGGATTCCTCGGCTAACCAAATAATCAGCGTAGTTGCATTCCCCCACATCAGCAACTTCCCAGAAATACAAATCACACGAATCTTCCCTTTTCTGCACGAATCAAATTGGAAGATCATCAACCAAACTATTAAAAGAAATCAGCAACTGAAAGCAGCAGAACAACACTTAAACATATTATTACCCCATGATTCGGGCATTTGTAGAAGACTTGGCCAGGGTTGCGGATTGTGGTTGAGATATGACGGATGACTCTGCATGATTTACAGCAGTGGCACCACACCAACGGCAGCGGGTTGCGATGAGCAATCGGCTGTGGTGCGTGTGCCGGCGGGGGTGTGATGAGACCCACAGGTGATGGTACGGGTGGCGACTTGGCGCATATCTGGTTGTTGCCTGCTGAAGAGCAGGTGGACGAGCAGCCAGCGGACATGGTTGCTGCGGCCAGAGCTTCTGATGCTAGGCGGAGTAAGTAGAGAAGAGGAGAAGCGAACGTTGGATATGTCAGTTTCATTACTTGCAGAGTAGCATAGCACCATATATAGTCATAGTCTAGGTTTGGATTCGAACCAGCTATAGGAGCACGTCTTTCTTTTTTCTAAAACTCGGCAACGTCTCTTTACTGGTACACTAGCTTGTTCTGTACGCCTTCCCAAGTCTTTGATTTTCTTTCCCTTTTTTGCGAGGAAGGAAGGAGGACAAAATTGAGAGTTCCTGGGACTCGAACCCAAGACCTCTCGGTTGAAAACCAAGGGTGCTAGTCACTTATGTGGCGAACGTTCCCTGTGAGGAGGACGGCAGACGAACGCATTTTCCTCGCAGTTTTCTTCCTATATATAAAAAAGTATGCTACTTGGTGTCCGCTTAGTCAACAAACGATTGTGCCAACCTTGATCGTTGGATTGACATTCATAGTCTGTCGCGTTTCTTCAGTCTCTTCTTCCTCGAGCCGCCAAAGCCAAACCAGCGCCGACGGGACCGCCTGCTCCCGCCTCCCACGGTTGGCTGTGATCTTCCCCGGCTCATGTTCGTTCCCGTCCGAGGCCTCACCGTCGTCCTCCGCATTGGTTCGCTCGCCGCGGCGCCGCCCTCCGGTGTTGTCAACATGGTTAGCAACTGAGAGGAATAAGGATATGACTGTACATGGTGAGGATGACAGTAGGGACCCAGCAGCGCGCGCAGTAATTTTGTTTTTTCGGGACGGAGAAGGGTATCAACTGGGTTGTGTGGGACCCGTGGCCCGTCTAGCCCAGGCTTTTATTTCATATGTTTAGCACATGACCAGCCCAGTTTGTTTTTTTCCTTTCTGAAAATGGCTAGCCAGCTATTTTGTTTTTTGCAGAATAACCAACGTAGGCCTACTTGCTTTTCTACGCCCTACTGGGCCGGAAATCTTTCAAGACGAGGAGGGATGCATTTTGCCCAGAAAATGGGCTATAAGTAATAAGAAATGGGCTATAAGTAATAATAAATGGGCTGTAAAATGAAAAAATACAGCAAACAGGCAATTAGTTCCAAAATACTGTTTTCTTTCGGATTTTGATATTTTAAATTTCATTGTTTTTGTGCGGGTAAAATTTCATTGAATTTAAATTAAGGTATATTTAGATTTAAAATTAATTTGAATTTGGCTAGAAATTTCGGGTTGTATGCTGTTTGGGACAGATTTGGAGGCTGACTTGTGGGTCTACTAGGTTCACGTGTACTTTGGCTTTGTCAACTTAGTCCACAAACGATTCTAGCAGAAGTGACCGTTGGATGTTAATCCAACGATCGTGCTGCTTCTTCAATATCTGATCTTCTTGCTCCAGCCGCCCAAACCAGCTCCGATGGGACTGCCTGCTCCCGCCTCCCGTGGCCGGCTGTGCTGCCGCACAGGCCGCACCGCCCCACCCTACTTCATTGCTGGCCAGGCCATTCCTCTACTCACCCACACCTCCTGTTATTTTCCGGCGATGGCAGCCGGACCAGTAAACCCTCGTACTCCCCACCGCATGGGCAACCATTGCCGAGTCTTCCCCGGCTCCGTGTCGTTCCCTTCCTAGGCCTCGTCGTCGTCCACCGCCATGGTGCTCTCGGCGCGGCCTGGTCAACGTGGTCAACGAACGACATCCATCGGCCGTGGACTGTACGCGCAAAATAATGATTCCTCCACCTGACAGCTAGGACCCACCGGAAGGGCCTCTGTATTTCGCAAAAAAACGTTCCCCCCGCTGACATGTCGGACCCACCAGCTATATCTTCGCACGCAAGGAAGTGCCTCCTTATTACGCAGAAAAAATGAATACCACCTGCTAGCTGGGACCCACCATAGTGGGAGGATGACTTGTGGGCCAACTAAGTTGACGGGGACGGAGGGCTTTGTCAACTTAGTCAATATGAACGATTCTAGCTCCAGTGACCGTACGATGTCCATCCAACGGCCGTAGTGCTTCTTCAACCTCTGGTCTTCTTGCTCCAGCCGCCCAAAGCAGCGCCGGTCGTGCCGCATGCTCCTGCCTCCCGTGGCCGGCTGTGCTGCCGCGGAGGCCTCACCGTCCCCTACTATTCCCACCGTTGGCCAGGCCCTGCGGCGACGGCAGCCTCACACCGCAGCCGAACCAGTGAACCCTCATACTCCTTTCCGCATGGGCTTCCACTGCCGCGTCTTCCCCGGCTCCGCGTCGTCCCCTTCCTAGGCCTCGTACTTCTCGGCGCGGCCTGGTCAACATGGTCAAGGAACGACTTCCATCGGACGTGGACTATACGTGGAGAGGCTGACAGCTGGGTCCACGGCCGCAGCAAGGAAGTGCCTCCTTATTACGCGAAAAATAATGATTCCTCCACCTGACAGCTGGGACCCACCAGACGGGCCACTGTATTTCACGGAAAAAACGTTTCCCCCTGACTGCTGGGACCCACCAGCTTCATCTTCGCACGCAAGGAAGTGCGTCCGGGCAAAAAAAATGATTCGCCCCCTGACTGCTGGGACCCACCAGCTACACCTTCGCACACAAGGAAGTGTGTCTGGGCAAAAAAACGATTCGCCCCCCTGACTGTTGGGACCCACCGGCTACATCTTCGCACGCAAGGAAGTGCGTCCGGGCAAAAAAAATGATTCGCCCCCCTAACTGCTGGGACCCACCAGCTACATCTTCGCATGCAAGGAAGTGCCTGACAGTCGGGACCCACCTGGTCGAAGCGTATGTAGCGTTGTCATTCTGGTCGCGAACGTGTACGTACATACTGGTCGATGTAGAGGCGTGCACGTGTCATAGTAGAGGCGCGCACGTGTCGTAGTAGAGGCGCGCACGTAGCATGTACACGTACGTACAGCGGCCTGGGTGCAAGAAAGAAAATGCGGCCATGTATGTGTACATACGGGCGGGGTCTCGAACGCCTACTTGCGCATACGTACGGCCAGGGCTCGTGTACATGGCTGGGTCGGAATGGAGAAACAGCATCGTCGTCGTGTTCATGGGGAGGCAACGGAATGCGTCGTGTTCATGGGGAGGCAACGGAATGCGTCGTGTTCATGGGGAGGCAACGGAATGCGTCGTGTTCATCTGGAGCCAACGGAACGCGTGGGAGCCAACCGGCTGGGTCGGAACGGAATGCGTGGTCGTGTTCATCGGGAGGGCTTGGACGGAACAGGCGGTGGAAACGAGGCCTGGCGTACCGCAAAACGGAGGAAATGGACCTCCTACGTTC
>NC_057802.1:480903916-480954513 GCF_018294505.1 Triticum aestivum | reverse complement strand
AAGGAATCGCTCGATCGGGTTCAGTTAACAGCCATCGATTGATCGCTCGGGTTCAGTAACGCGTAGCCTGAAGTGCAATCGCTCGGGTTCAGATAGAGCCCAACGCCTCGCTCGGGTTCAGTTAGAGCCAACGCCTCGCACACACGCGCGTACGTGTACGAGAGAAACGCGCATCGCTCGGCCCCCGACCTCCCACCGTAACCGGGAACTCCCCGGAATTTTCCTCCCCCTCGCTTCTACCACGGTTTTTTCCGTCATGGACGGCCCAAAGAATGTCATGCAGTTGCGTCTCCGGCCCGCGCAGGACGAAACGCCCATTTTCTGTCATGATTTTTTGTCATAGAAGTAGGAGCCCACCACATCTATGATGATACCGGGTTTTGTCACAATTTTCGTCATAGAAGTGTCATATGTATGACAGAAAAAAAAATCATTCGGCCCAAAATGTCACGGATGTGTCTTTTTTTGTAGTGACGGGCTGGATTTTCACGATCTGGCCCCCAATTTCATCCTCAACATCTCGGCGTTTATCGTCGTGTGCGAGGCCTTCCTCCGCATCAGGCCCCACTTCGGCCTGTGGCTGAAGACCTTCAATGTTAAACCGAAGGTGGTGGTCGGCCAGCAAGCGGAGTGCGGAGGCGCCATGGTGGGCAAAATGCCTAACGTCACCTGGCTCGAAGGCTCCTATGTGGAGACCATAAAGGGGTGGCAATCTGGGTGGTTCTACATCACCGAGCCGTGCGACACCAACTGGGTGGCGGCCCCCGAATTCCAATCCGGAATCCCCACGCAGCTCACCTCCTGGAAAGAGAAGGGCCTATCCTGGGGTTCATCGGTGGAGCTGACCGGACTCCAGAAATGCATCAGAAACATGATGAGCAAGAAAATCAAGCTTGTCAACGTGGTCCAGGTCATGCTCTTCCGCCGGATCCTCCCGTGTCAACGACGGGCATTCAATTTGTGGGAGTTCGACCCGGCCGAGCACTAGACGCTGCAAGAGCTCTTCGACACGATGCACAGGGACGTCTGGAGGTGCTGTTCAAGGGCGCCGAGGTACCTCCTCCCCTTACCGAGGACCGCGGACTCAGCACAAAGCGCCCTGCCAATCCGGTAAGTTTTCCATATCTCATAGGATGTTTATTTTCCCCAGTTTAATCATGTGCGGGATCTAAGCCTCCATGCCATTTAACAGGACTGGGTAGAGACAGCGGAGCAGATCGATTGCCCAGCCCCCCTGCCTGAAGATCCTGCAGATGCTCTCCTAACGGAGATGCTGGTTCCGGCGCCTTACGAGGTGTCGGCGAAGAAGGCCAAGAATAAGGCCACGGGGACCCGAAAGGGTCTCCGGCGCAAGGTTATATCGGACTCATCATCCGAAAACTCCGAGGCGCACTCCTCCCATGAAAACGAGGAGGAGGAAGAGGAAAGTTCTCCCCCCCCCCAGCCGGGGGAGACAAGAAAAGGAAGGCCGCCCCAACCGGTGAGGCCGAAGGGTCCAAGAAGGGAAGGACCCTCCTTCCGGACTGCTCCACGACGGCCGCCTACAACGACGACGAGTGGTTGCCTAGGGACAAGCCCCTAGCGAAGTCATAAGTATCCGGATACCATAGTAATCCATGGTATGTTTTATTGCACTGCTTCTCATCACGCCGAACATGATTATGCAGTCCGTCCCGAGCCCATATTGACGTATCTTCGTCGGATGGTTCTTTGGACCCGTCGGATATGAATAGTGATTCACTTTCGACCGCCTCCACCCCTCGCCCTACGGATAACGTCGAGGTGTTCTCTCAAAGGCCACCGAGCCGAGGGGAGGTAGTCCTGGAGGCGCCTCAAGGCGACGTTCCGGACCCTGGGCGCAAGGGGAGCAAGACTCCCATGGGCTCCGAATTCGGCCCCCAGCCGAACACTGCACCGAAACCTCTAGTGGTTCCGAACTCTGTCAGGCGACCCCCCGTGAAGAGGGGCAAGCCGCCTGTGCCGGTGGCCTCTGTCCATCCAGAGGCATCGGACAACTTGCTGGAAGCGCTTCGCGGCGCTTCCATCGACGAAGAACACCGCACTATCATGAGTGCGGTGGTCAAGAAGGTTCAGTCCGCCAAGAGCGGACTGACTGAAGCCTATGCCAGCCTCCTAACAGGCTTTGAGGTAAGTAACCAAATTATAAGAGAATGTTACCGCATAGACACTAGCCCCTGATGTTCTGTTTGGCGTTTGCGAAGAAAGGCCGAATAGAGGATCACATAATAACCGCAGGAGTCTAATCGAAATATGTCTATGTGCATATGCAGGCTTCACTGCTAGCCGCTGCCGCACGTACTGCGGAGATCGCCGCACTGAAGCTCGGCCTTGCCAAAAGGCAGCTCGAAGAGAACAAAGGTAAGTTATACCCCGTCTGTATGTTGATAAGAAAAAACAAGGGTGGTTGCTTAGATCATGGGATCGTCATGAATTTTTCCAGGGGCCACGACCGAAGTGGCGACCCTGAAGAAGGCACTGTCCGAGGCCGAGGACAAGGCGGACAAGGAGCGCATTGAGCGGGAAAACAAGAGGCCCGGGTGGGCGAGGTGCAGCAAGAGCTCCAGGCTCTCGTCAAAAAACACGAGTCCTTGGAGCTTGACTCTAAGACGCGAGAGTCCGAGCTTGAGAAGGCCCTCGAAAGCGCACAACATGCCAAGGCCGAAGCCCAAAAGGCCCTCCAAGAAATTGAGGCAGTTAAGAAGATAGCGACGGGTAAGGCATTCAGTATCCAAAGCAAGCATGTGAAAGGAAATTTCCTTTTACTTACTTGAGTTCGGAGCTCTCCAGGAGCGTTCGCAGATCTACCCCGCAGTGTGTCAGATGCCGCGGAGTTCTACCGGGCCGAGGAGGGGAGCTCGACGGAGAAGTTGTTCTGGTCTCAGTATACTGGGAACGAACACCCTATGCCCTTGAGCAACCAGCTGAAGCAACTGGTCGAGCTCCACAAGGCGGCCGAACAGGCCATGAAGGGTCTTATAGTCCGGATGTGGCCTGGCGATCCCCTGCCTGATAGCTACTTCGGCCTGGTGAGGCGGCTTGTGAATGCCTGCCCACGGCTTGATGTCATAAAGCGGTCTGTTTGCATCGAGGGCGCGCGCAGGGCATTTGCCCGAGCAAAGGTCCACTGGGCGAAGCTGGACGCCGAGAAGCTAGTGAAGGAGGGGCCGCCGGAAGGCAAGGAGCATCGCCACCCCGAAATGTATTATAACAGTGTCATGAAGGGTTTTCGTCTTGTGGCGGAGGAATGTACTAAGGATGTAATATTCGAATGAATGTACTCATGCGATCCTGTAATATGAAACGAGTTCATTTGCGCTATGCAACGCTTTTGAATTTAAAATATTACCTTCTGTGCGGCCGTTTATAAAATCTGAGAGTTGGCCAGTCGTCGGCTTCTGCCCCCATGTAAGTAGTACTGAGGTGTTCGGGATAAACCTGAGCACTCTTTATCCCAATTTTGGGTCCTTCGAGGGAGGTGTTCAGCACAACGAACCAGGCAATCGCACTATAAGGCTTTATCACTCTCACTTAGCCATACAAGTCTACAATTTTAAATTTTGGCGAAGCCCCTAGTATTCGGAAGGCCGAATTTGGGGCGCTATATACGCCTAAGTCGGGCAAGGCCGACTCCTCGCCCAAAGCGGAAAAAGTCTTTAAGGACTTGAGACCTCTCGAACAGCGACCAGCTCTCGCCTTATCATGAAAGTCAGTTTTCGGCTTTCTCTACTGAGGTGCACGTCCGAAAGAACCGGCACACAATCGCACTGGTTCTCCCAGTGCTACCTTAGCCGATATTGCGGAACGTAAGGTACCAAAACATGGGAGCCGGGCAAACCCAACTATTGACCCAAGACATGATTCGGAGCTGATGCATATAATGCTATAAGTTCGGGGTGCCGCACTGTCAAAAGTGTTCGGACTTCTCATGCCGTATTATGGGGTATACTGAAGCCCCTGGCGTACTGGTCGTACCAGAATGTACGGGTGCAAGTTGTCGTAAATAAACAGACAAGAAAAAAGAAAGGTAATGCAATAATAGACTAATGCTATGCATTGTTATTTAAATAATACGTCGAAGCGTACTGATACAAGTAGTGCAATAAGCAAAAAATAGGACTATTTGACATGTCCTATCCAAGGGCAAGCTGCGTATGGGTATTAAAAATGGGTACTTCGATTGTTATCAGAGACCACCTGGGGATTCCCTTGTACATCTTAGCTTCTTGCCTCCTTGGTTGTTCCTTCCCGTAATGTATCCAGCAATCAGACTGCCGGAAAGGGCTTCCAGAGAGTAAGGTCATGAAAGAGAGAAAATGATAAAGGTATACAGCCCCTGGGGCGGTTGAGCCGCATTGTGGGACGTGCCCTGGTCATGCCCCCGCCTATGCCCATGGTATTTTCAGTGCATAATTATGTACGCACGGCACAGATTTCGTCGCTCGACTGGGACTAGGACGGGGGCCGAATTGCTAGGCGAGCTCTGAACGTGCCAGGCGGTCCTGTTGCAGGTTACTCCGGACTCGCTTGACGGTATCCGGGGGCTTTATCGCCGAATTGGCGGTTTGCCTTAAAAGGCTGCTTTGTGCCTCAGCTGCGAGGGCTGCAGTGTGTTCCTCCGTGCGGAGTGAGCGTTCTGTGTTTCCATTGACTGTTATAACCTCACGAGGTCCTGGCATTTTGAGCTTGAGGTATGCATAATGCGGTACCGCATTGAATCTGGCAAATGCGGTTCGCCCGGGCAGTGCGTGATAGCCACTGCGGAACGGGACGATATCGAAGATTAACTCCTCGCTTCGGAAGTTGTCCGGAGATCCGAAGACCACTTCCAGTGTGATTGAGCCCGTGCAATGGGCCTCTACACCTGGGATGACACCTTTAAAGGTGGTTTTAGTGGGTTTGATCCTCGAGGGGTCTATACCCATTTTGCGCACTGTATCCTGATAGAGCAGGTTCAGGCTGCTGCCGCCGTCCATAAGGACTCGGGTGAGGTGAAATCCGTCGATGATGGGGTCAAGGACCAATGCGGCAGATCCGCCATGACGGATACTAGTGGGGTGGTCCCTGCGATCGAAGGTGATCGGACAAGAGGACCATGGGTTGAACTTTGGGGCGACTGGCTCCATCGCATAGATGTCCCTTAGTGCATGCTTCTGTTCCCTCTTGTGAATGTGGGTTGCGTATCATGTTCACCGTTTTCACTTGTGGAGGGAACCTCTTCTGTCCTCCTGTGTTCGGCGGCCGAGGCTCCTCCTCGTCGTCGCTATGCAGCCCCTTGTCCCTATTTTCGGCATTCAACTTGCCGGCCTACTTGAACACCCAGCATTCTCTGTTGGTGTGAGGCTTATCGGGGGTGTCGTGAATTTGACAAGCGATCGAGTATGCGGTCCAAACTGGACGGGCCCGGATTGCTTCTTTTGAACGGCTTCTTCCGCTGACCGGATTTAGAGCCGCTGAATCCGGCATTGACTACCGTGTATTCGCGTTGTCGCCGTTGTTGAGGCGCTTGTGTCTGTTAAGACGTGGTCTGCCATTAGTATCCTTTGTATCTGAAGTGCCATGACTTCTTGATGTGTTGTTGCTGCGAGCCAGCCAGCTGTCTTCGCCCGCGCAAAAGCGGGTCATGAGCATCGTGAGGGCTGCCATAGACTTTGGCTTCTCCTGGCCGAGGTGCCGGGCGAGCCACTCGTCATGGATGTTATGCTTAAATGCCGCTAAGGCCTCTACATCCGGACAGTCGACAATTTGGTTTTTCTTAGTTAGGAACCGTGTCCCGAATTGCCTGGCCGATTCCCCTGGCTGCTGAGTTATATGGCTCAAGTCATCAGCATCCAGTGATCGCACATAAGTGCCCTGGAAGTTGTCAAGGAATGCATCTTCCAAATCCTCCCAACTGCAAATTGAGTCTGCTGGCAAGCTATTCAGCCAATGCCGAGTTGGTCCTTTGAGTTTTAGTGGGAGGTACTTGATGGCATGTAGATCATCACCGCGAGCCATGTGATGTGGAGCAGGAAATCCTCGATCCATACCGCGGGATCTGTTGTACCATCATATGATTCAATATTTATGGGTTTAAAACCCTCTGGGAATTCGTGATCCATTACTTCATCAGTGAAGCATAGGGGGTGTGTGGCGCCTCTGTGCCGGGCTATATCACAACGCAGTTCATATGAGTCTTGTCTGCTGTATTCAGCCCGGCCGGATTTGCTTTTAGTGTATCCGGCGTGATGGTCATCATCCCGCGTTGGTGCGCGCCCCCGTGATCTGTAGATCGATCTTGCATGTTTTGCCTTGTTTTCCAATATGTCTCGCAGGTCCCGCGTGTTGCCCCGGGCCTTGGTATTTTTGTTTGAGTGGCGGCGGGGTGTAGGCTGGACTTCAGGCTAAAATGCCTCTCTGTCTCGGCCACAAGGTGGCTGATCAGCCGCATCATATGCTGGTGATGTAGGTTTCAATGCTTCCTCCGCGAGTTGAGGTAGCAACCTGCGCTTTGGATAACTCTTGGTTGGGCGCTCGAGTTCGTATTCCTCGGCTGCCAGGACTTCGGTCCATCTAGCCGCTAGCAGATCTTGATCAGCTCGAAGCTGTTGTTGCTTTTTCTTTAGGCTGTTTGCTGTGGCTATAAGCCGGCGCTTGAAGTGCTCCTGCTCGACGGGATCCTCAGGCACGACAAATTCTTCGTCGCTGAGGCTCACTTCGTCTTTGGAGAGAGGCATGTAATTGTTATCCTCTGATTCTCCGTTTGCTACCTGTTCCCAAGGGCTAGCTTGTTCATCCTCCCGCTCGAGGTTTGGCTGGAGGGGATTAGCGTCGTCTTCGGCACTATCCGGAGCGTTATTGTCTCTTGTGCCGGTATCGCTGCTTTTGCTATGGCGAGACTTAGAGCAGCGCCGCTGACGTTGGTCCTTGGGTTGCTTCTTGGAGGGATTATCCTCCATTGTCTTATCGCCATCCCCTTCTTTGGGGGTGTCCACCATGTATATGTCATATGATGAGGTGGCAGTCCAACGCTCTGTGGGCCGTGGTTCTTGTTCGTCTCCTGCATCGTCGTCCATACCGTCGATATCTTCGGAGCCGAAGTCGAGCATGTTGGTTAAATCGTCGACTGTGGCTACTAAGTGGGTGGTGGGTGGGGCGCGAATTTCTTCGTCGTCCGCATCCCATTCTAGCCGGACATAGTTTGGCCAAGGGTCTCCCGACAGGGAGAGAGACTTCAGCGAATTTAGTACATCACCAAAAGGCGAGTGCTGAATGATATCCGCAGAGGTAAACTCCATGATCGGTGCCCAATCGGATTTGATGGGCATGTACACAAGCGGCTCGGAGTCCGTGGCCGGGGACGAATCCAACGGTTCGGCAACACGGGTCTCGTAGGAGGTGAAGTCAGTATTCGGCGCTATCGCCACTGAGTGTGCGGCCTCTGTGGCGGGGTCCATCCATCCGTCCACAGATGGCGCAATTTGTTCCGGATTGAAGGCCAGAGTAGTTGCAGGTGTGATCTCCCAAACACAGTCCGACGGTAGAGCTAAATCATGCTCATCGTGATCATGCGGCGCACCAGACATGGGCTCGAATCCGTCGAAGATCAAGTCTCCGCGGATGTCGGCAGTATAGTTCAAGTTTCCAAACCTGACCTGATGGCCAGGGGCGTAGCTATCGATCTGCTCCAGATGGCCAAGCGAGTTAGCCCGCAGTACGAAGCCACCGAATACGAAGATCTGTCCGGGGAGGAAAACCTCACCCGGGATCGCATCGTTGCTGATGATCGAAGGAGCCATGAAGCCTTACGGTGACGGCACAGTGGAACTCTCAATGAAAGCACCAATGTCGGTGTCAAAACCGGCGGATCTCGAGTGGGGAGTCCCAAACTGTGCGTCTAAGGCGAATGGTAACAGGAGGCGGGGGACACGACGTTTACCCAGGTTCGGGCCCTCTCGATGGAGGTAATACCCTACTTCCTGCTTGATTGATCTTGATGATATGAGTATTACAAGAGCTGATCTACCACGAGATCGTAGAGGCTAAAACCCTAGAAGCTAGCCTATGGTATGATTGTTGTTATCTTACGGACTAAGCCCTCCAGTTTATATAGACATCGGAGGGGCTAGGGTTACACAGAGTCAGTTACAAGGGAGGAGATCTACATATCCGTATTGCCAAGCTTGCCTTCCACGCCAAGGAGAGTCCCATCCGGACACGGGATGAAGTCTTCAATCTTGTATCTTCATAGTCCAACAGTCTGGCCAAAGGATATAGTCCGGCTGTCCGAGGACCCCCTAATCCAGGACTCCCTCACATGCCGATGCAGGTCGTAGCTCGTGACGTGGTCAATGCCAGCTTGATGAAGTGACCGTGCGGCGATGCCGGTGTGCCCACTCCGTGTAATCCATGGGGCGGCGATGTTGGTGATGATTTATCCTTCGCGATGCCGAACTCTTGTTCGGCTCGCAGAGATGATGATCCGAAGAAGTTGAGCTCGGCTCAACAAAGCGACGACGTGTCTAGCGCAGGTCGGCAGCCGCACAACAATATTGCCGGATTGGTTTGACACCAGCTTGATGGTGAAGAGTACCTCAGAGAAGGCTTAAAATCTTATGGGCACATGTTTAAGAACAACGTGCAATACCCTAGAAGAAAATTCCTTTAAAAAGGTTGTCCAATACCCCGTCCATGAAGAAAGATGAATTCGGGTCTGATTCGTATTCACGCAGAAAACAGATCCGAAAAGTGATGCACTAATCGGAAGGTTCCCGGAGTTTGGACGGTCGGATCGAGCTCAAATTTTGAGAGGTGGTAGATATTGGAATTCCGCGGCCTATCAACAGTTGGATCTTCCAAAGGACGTCCGAGCTAGATGCTGGACACCACGCTCGTCCAGATTCTCGTCCAGATTCGACAGGGCTCCGGTATATCGGAGATCGGCGGAGATTGCTCCATCGGAACGCAGCGAAATTTTACAGTGTTGTTGTAGACTCAATTCCGCACAATTCCACCAACGGAATCGTCAAAACGATGCTCGAGGACGTGGTGGTAGCGGATACAAATTCGTTGTTCGGAAAAACAACATGGTCGCCCGAGGGCAATGTTGACGTTGAGCCCCCGAGCTCCATGGATGATTCCTCCATGATCATGGTAGAGATCAGAGTTGATGTTGATGAAGGCCCTCGTCTGAACATGACGATTGGAGGCAGGGCACGGTCCTTGGTCAACCAAGGTGACCAGTCGAGCCGGCGACGAAGACGCCGGCGTCGCAGGCGAGCCATTGATCTTTTGCCGATCACACAGCGGAACTCTCAATGAAAGCACCATTGTCGGTGTCAAAACCGGCAAATCTCGGGTAGGGGGTCCCAAGCTGTGTGTCATGGATTGATGGGTAACAGGAGACAGGGGACACGATGTTTACCCAGGTTCGGGTCCTCTTAATGGAGGTAATACCCTACTTCCTGCTTGATTGATCTTGATGAAATATAGAGATTACAAGAGTTGATCTACCTCGAGATCATATGTTGTGGTCTAAAGCCTAAGGGTATGATGAATAATGTCATCATGATCTATCCTCCTCCTCTCGAATAGCCCGGCCTCGGCTTATATAATGTACCAGATGCCTAGGATAACAAGAGTCCTAGTCGAATACATTGGTGGAGAGGAGTCCTTGTTTTGATCATCAAGCCTTGTGGAATACTCCTTGTATACGGCATGGGCTACCCGAAGTGGCCCATGAGTAAACCGCCATGGGGGCCCTCGGCCCGATCCACCTGATCGGGAGACGACGTGGTGAGTACCCCCTAGTCCAGGACACCGTCAACCGTGTCCCCGTTTGGGACTATTTATTTGCCACGACGGTGGTAGTTTTGCCTTTGGTAGGCTGGGTCACCCAGGACTAAGCCTAGTGGGGAGTTGGTCGGAGTGATTGTAAGGGTGTCATGGCAATGGGAGAGTTCTGTCGAAATGCCGTTGGTCCACCCGAATGGGAGTGCGAGGCCATGGGTTCCGTGGTGTGGGTAAAGTGCGCTACCTCAGGAGTGCGCTACCTAAGGAAGGTCGACAGGTTCCTTGGAGGATTAAATCAACACCTCGGGAGTGCTCTCTGCATGCTCAATTTTCCAGATTTTCAGTCTCTGGTGAACAAGGCCCTCATCGCAGAAAGAGAGTACAAGCTTGTGCCAGACAACCGACCCACAAACAATGACAACAAGCGTAAATTTGAGCCAAAGAAGGACGGACAACCCATACAGAAGGCCCGTACTTGGCAACAGACTCAAGTGGAGTACAAACCCAATTGGCAGCAGAATGTGAACAAGACCACTACCCAAGTCGAGAATGTCGTGACCAGTCCAGTACACGAGGAGCGTCAGCGCAACAACGCCTGCTTTAATTGTGGACAGACCGGACTTTATGTCAGGCAGTGTCCCAAGAAGTCAAATGCCCCGTTCCGGCCGCAAGTCAATCACATGGGGCCATATCATACCCAGCATATCGTCCAAGTGCAAGTTCATCACCTCTCCACAGACAAGGCTCAGGAACACCCCGAAGTCGTCATTGGTATCTTTTCTGTTAATAGCATACCCGCAATAATTTTATTCAACTCTGGGGCTTCCCACTCTTTTGTTTCTCGAAGTTTTGTTGCCCAAAACAAATTTCCTTGCTCGCTTTTGGGAAAAAGTATGTTGGTTCAGTCCCCGGGAACTGTGCTCAAAAGCAATTTGGTCTGCCGGAATTTGGAAACTGATATTAAGAGGGTCCGATTTCCAACCGCTTTGATAGTCATTGAGTCTGCCAAGTTGGATGTCATTTTGGGAATGAACTGGTTGCCTCAATATCAAGTATGCATATACTGTGCGACCCGAGAAGTCACCTTGACAAGTCAGGAAGGGCAGACTACAAAATTATATGCCCGCAGAAGTATACCCAAGAAAGAAATGGTCTTCACCGTTGTGGCCGACGAGTTGGGATTAATTCCTGTGGTCAGTGAGTTTCCCGATGTATTCCCAGAAGAATTTCCAGGCATGCAACCGAACCGAGAGCTTGAGTTTGCAATTGATCTTGTGCCCGGAACCGCACCGCTATACAAGAAGTATTATCGGATGCCTTCATCAGAATTAGTGGAGTTAAAGAAACAGCTTGATGAGATGCTGCAGAAAGGATATATCCGCCCAAGTTCGTCACCCTAGGGATCACCTGCAATATTTGTAGACAAGAAAGACGGTGGTCTCAAAATATGCGTTGACTACCGTCAGTTGAACGATGTCACAATCAAGAAGAAATACCCGCTACCAAAGATTGATGACTTGTTCTATCAGCTCAGTGGTGCAAAAGTATTTTCCAAGGTTGATTTAAGGACCGGATATCATCAACTAATAATCAAGAAGGAAGATATTCCTAAGACCGTGTTCACTTCCCGGTATGGTCTCTATGAATATACGGTGATGTCCTTCGGGCTCACAAATGCCCCCGCCTTTTTCATGCATATGATGAATAAGGTGTTCATGGAATTCTTATATAAGTTTGTGGTGGTTTTCATCGATGATATTCTCATATACTCTAAGAGTAACGAAGAACACGCGGAACACCTCTGAGTAGTCTTACAGAGACTCCGTGACCATCAGCTTTATGCAAAATTCAGCAAGTGTGAGTTTTGGCTCAAACAAGTCGGATTTCTGGGGCATATTCTTTCCGCAAAAGGTATCGCAGTGGATCCTAGCAAAGTGAAAGATGTGCTTGATTGGGAAGCACCCACGATAGTATCCCAAATCTGGAGTTTTCTTGGATTAGCCGGGTATTATCGTCGGTTCATCGAAGGATTCTCCAAAATTGCCAAGCCCGTGACAGAACTCCTCAAGAAAGATAAGAAGTTTGAATGGACTGAGGATTGCGAACGGAGCTTTAACAAGCTAAAAACCAGATTGAAATCAGCACCAGTACTGACTCCTCCAGACATTTACCGCAGCTTTGATGTGTATTGCGGCGCATCCAGACAGGGCATCGGATGTGTACTTATGCAAGACAGCAAGGTGGTAGCTTACACATCCCGCCAGCTACGACCTCATGAAGGAAACTATCCTACACATGATTTGGAACTAGCCGCAGTTGTGCACTCTCTAAAGATTTGGAGGCATTACCTCATTGGAAAGAGATGTCAAATATTTACTGACCACAAGAGTCTCAAATATATATTCACCTAGCCAGACTTAAACCTTCGACAGCGAAGATGGCTCAAGTTGGTCAAAGACTATGATCTGGAAATAAATTACCATCCGGGAAAAGCCAACGTAGTTGCTGATGCCCTCAGTCGCAAGCCTTTCAACTTAAATGCCATGATGCAGTCTTTGCCTTCAGAACTCCAGCAAGAGATCGCTCACCTCAACTTGGTAATTATAAATGCCGGCCTTGCGAATATTTTGGAAGTAACTCCTACTCTAGAAGAGGAGATTCGCATAGCACAGGCTGAAGACAAGATTCTGCAAGTATATATCAAAAATCTGCACGAAGGCAAGACTCAGGATTTCTCAAGGTACGCAATGGGTACACTCAGGTTCCGAGGAAGGATATGCGTACCTGAGCAAGCAGATTTGAGGAAGAAAATTTTGGCAGAAGCACACGAATCCTCATATTCAATACACCCAGGCGGCACTAAAATGTACGAAGGCCTTCGACAGATATTTTGGTGGGATGGAATGAAAGGGGACATCGCATACTTTGTGGCTTGTTGTGACATATGCAACAAAGTAAAGGCGGAACACCAAAAACCCGCCGGACTTCTCCAACCTCTACCCGTCTCGCAATAGAAATGGGATGATGTCTGCATGGACTTTATCACCGGTCTACCCAGAACTCACCGAGGCAATGATGCCATATGGGTCATAGTGGACACGCTGACTAAAGTGGCTCACTTTATTCCCATCCGCACCACCTTTCGCGCTGATCAGCTTGCACAATTATATGTATCCTGGATTGTCAGTTTGCATGGAGTGCCAAAAACAATCACTTTGGACCGAGGTTCATTGTTTACATCCACATTTTGGTCCCGACTCCATCAAGCTTTGGGGACTGCTCTCAAATATAGCACTAACTATCATCCACAAACAGACGGTCAGACTGAGCGGGTAAATCAAATCCTTGAAGATATGCTTCGAGCATGTGCTTTAGCCCATGGACCCAAATGGGAGGATTGTCTGCCATATGCGGAATTCTCATACAACAACAGTTTTCAAACCAGTCTGGAAATGTCACCCTTTGAAGCTTTATACGGTCGTAAGTGCCGCACTCCATTAAATTGGTCTCAAACCGGAGACAGCCGTATCTTCGGTACTGATCTGATATTGGAGGCAGAGAAACAAGTCAAGGAAATTCGAGATAGACTACAACTAGCTAAGTCACGACAGAAAAGTTATTATGATGCCAAACATCGGCAAGTCGGTTTTGAACCCGGTGAACACGTGTATCTCAGAGTCACACCCATGAAGGGAGTCAAGAGGTTTTAGACCCGAGGCAAATTGGCACAAAGGTATATTGGTCCATTCCCGGTCATGACATGACTTGGCACCAATGTTGAGGATATCGCTTATCGTTAGCATCTCATTCAGCTGGGGATTAGAGATTAATCGGAAATCGGCCGATTAATCGATTTTATCGGTCGACTATTAATCGGCCATTTTTTTTTTGCAAATCCCAGGTTCCCAACACTAAAATATGTTATATTCAACACCAAAACAAAGTTGGACAGAAGTGTTACCTTGATTCAGCCTTTGAATCATCTTATAATGACAAACAAAAACAAAATAGGATAATAGTACATATTGCAAAACAAGGTCCACAAAACATTGTGTCCCCTGTCTCCTGTTCCATTGACCCTAGACGCACAGTTCGGGACCCCCTACCCGAGATCCGCCGGTTTTGACACCGACATTGGTGCTTTCATTGAGAGTTCCGCTGCGTCGTCACCAGAAGGTTCGATGGCTCCATCAATCATCTACAACAATGCTGCCCTGGAGGAGGTTTTCCTCCCCGGCCAGATCGTTGTGTTCGGCGGCTTCGCACTGCGGGCCAACTCGCTTGGCCATCTAGAGCAGATCGACAGCTACGCCTCAGGCCACCAGATTAGTTTTGGAAATCTGGACTACGTCGCTGATATCCGAGGAGACTTGATCTTCCAAGGATTCGCGCCCCCAACCTCTGCTCCGGCCTTAGATCCGGAGCGCACCGTTGGGTCTGAAGACAGGCTCCCTGAGCTCGCCGGACTATCCGCGGCCACTAGGCCCATTATGGAGAGCCAGGGGGAGAAGTGTCGCTGGCAACCATCATGAAGCCGAACCCTTTTCCGGACACTGGCTCCGAATCTTCGGAGTCAGCATCGTGTGAGTTCGGCCAAGGAGTCTCCCTCTCGCCGTACCCCACGGGCTCTCTTCTCTCGGGCCAAACCTCGCCTTTAAGCAAGGCTCTGGACTTAATGCGATCCCTTGTCATTACGGAGGAGCAACGTCCGAACTATGCCTAGCCCGGACTAGGGGCTGAGAGCAGGGAATTTCACGTCCCACCCACCACCCACTTTATAGCCACTGTCAAGGACTTAACCGACATGCTCGATTACGGCTCCGAAGACATCGATGGTATGGACGACGATGCCGGAGAAGAGCAGGCCCAAAATCCGCCGTTCACCGGACGCTGGACGGCCACTTCTTTGTATGACGTGTACATGGTGGATACACCCAAAGAGAATAGTGGCGACGACAAGGAAGATCCAGTCAAGGATAAACCTCCTGTGATATAGCCAAAGTGCCGACATCAGCGGCGTCGCTCTAAATCATGCCAGGGAAAAGGCAGCACTACCGGCACAGGAGAAAACAATACTCTGGACGATGCCGAAGACAATGAAGACCCCGTTGCGCAAACTTCCAAACAGGACGAACGGGAAGATGGGCGAGTCAGCCCTGATGAAAAGGCCGTAAATGAAGACTCGAAGGACAATAATTATCTTCTGCTCTCCGAGGATGAGGTGAGCCTCGGCAACGAGGATTTTATCGTGCCTGAGGAACCTCTCGAGCAGGAGCGCTTTAAGCGCCGGCTAATAGCCACTGCAAGGAGCCTGAAAAAGAAGCAGCAGCAGCTTCAGGCTGATCAAGATCTGCTCAACGATGGATGGACTAATGTCCTGGCAGCCGAGGAATACGGCCATGAGCGCCCAACCAAAAGTTACCCGAAGCGCAAATTGCTACCTCAATTCAATGATGAGGCGCTGGAGCCCGTACCATCAGCGCGTAATGCGCTGACCAACCACCACGTGGCTGGGACAAAGCGGCAACTCAAGCCGAAGACCAGCCCGTACTACCTCGCCGTAAAGGCAGAGATAAAACAGCTCGGGGATATACATATGACCTTCAGCAGGACCTGGACAGTAGAGCAGGACAGACCAGATCGATCTACGGATCATGGGGGCGTGCCCCAACACGCGACGACGGCTACCTAGCCGGACGTGACAAGCATAATCACGCCCGGGCAGAAAACCCCAGACGGACTCCATCTGAGCTTCGTCGTGACGTGGCCTGATATAGAGGAACCGCACACCCCCTTTGCTTCACTGATGAACCCATGAACATCGAATCATATGATGGGACAACAGACCCCGTGGTATGGATCGAAGATTTCCTTCTCCATATTCATATGGTCCGCGGTGATGATCTTCACGCCATCAAATACCTCCCACTAAAACTCAAGGGACCATCTTGGCACTGGTTGAACAGCCTGCCTGAAAACTCCATTGGCAGCTGGGAGGACCTGGAAGACGCCTTCCACGATAACTTCCAAGGTACATATGTCCGACCTCCGGATGCCGATGACCTAAGTCACATAGTCCAACAGCCCAGAGAGTCGGCCAGGAAATTCTAGACTAGGTTCTTAACTAAAAAGAACTAGATCGTCGATTGTCCGGATGCCGAAGCCCTAGCGGCCTTTAAACACAACATCCGCGATGAATGGCTCGCCCGACACCTCGGCCAGGAAAAGCCGAAGTCCATGGCAGCCCACACGGCACTCATGACCCGCTTTTGCGCGGGCGAAGATAGCTGGCTAGCCCGCAGCAATAACAATGCAAGCGAACCTGGCACCTTTGAAGCCAGAAATAGCAATGGCAAGCCCCGACGCAACAGACATGAGCGTCGAAGTAACGATAACAGTATCGACGACACGACGGTCAACGCCGGATTCAGTGGCTCCAAGTCCGGCCAGCGGAAAAAGCCATTCAAAAGGAACAATCTGGGCTCATCCAGCTTGGACCGCATACTTGATCGTCCATGCCAGATAAATGGCACCCCCGATAAACCAGCCAATCACACCAACAAAAGCTGTTGGGTTTTTAAAAAGGCCAGCAAGTTAAATGCCGAGAACAGGGAGAAGGGGTCGCAAAGCGAGGACGATGACGAGGAGTCCCGTCCACCGAACATAGAGGGACAGAAGAAGTTTCCCCCTCAGGTCAAAACGGTGAACATGATATACGCTACACATATCCCCAAGAGGGAGCGCAAGCGCGCGCTCAGGGACGTCTACGCGATAGAGCCAGTCGCCCCAAAATTTAATCCATGGTCGTCATGCCCGATCACCTTCGATCGCAGGGACCATCCGACCAGTATCCGTCATGGCGGTTCAGCCGCACTGGTCGTCGACCCAATAATTAATAGATTCCACCTCACGATAGTCCTCATGGACGGTGGCAGCAGCCTCAACCTGCTCTATCAGGATACAGTGCACAAAATGGGCATCGATCCATCAAGGATCAAGCCCACAAAAACTATCTTTAAAGGAGTTATACCAGGTATAGAGGCCCGCTGCACGGGCTCAATCACATTGGAGGTCGTCTTCGGATCCCCGGACAACTTCCGAAGCGAAGAGTTGATCTTCGATATCGTCCCCTTCCGCAATGGCTATCACGCACTGCTCGGACGAACCGCATTCGCTTGATTTAATGCGGTGCCGCACTATGCTTATCTCAAGCTCAAGATGCCCGGACCACACGGCATCATAACAGTCAATGGAAACACGGAGCGCTCCCTCCGCACCGAAGAGCACACCACGGCCCTGGCAGCAGAAGTACAGAGCGGCCTCTTAAGGCAGAATTTTAATTCAGCGGCCAACCTCCCGGACACTATCAAACGAGTCTGGACTACTCCACAGCAGGACAATCCGTCTCATTAGGAGTTAGAATGGCAATTCAGCCTCCTTCTCAGTCCCGACCAAGTGGCGGCATACGTACCGCGCGTACGTAACTACGCACTAATAATACCATGGGCAGAGACGGAGGCATAACCAGACTGTGGTCCACAATACGACTCGACCTTCCCCGGACACACATACTTTCACTTTTCTTTTTATCCTTTTCAGGTCTCTTTTCCATAGCCCCTCGTGGTGGCCTGCTCATCGGTCCTTTCGAAGGACGGATACACCAAGGCGGCAAGTAGAACAGACGCGTGGGGGGAATTTCTAGATGTTTTTCTTGATGATCATTCTACCTGTTTTCAGGACCCACACGCAAAGCTCCCCCCTTGATCTCGGCATGTTAAATAGCCAGGTCGCTTATCGCACTATTTGTACAAATACGCTATGACATATTAATCAAATTATAATGGAAACAGTTTGCGGCCCAACTTATGTGGCACTAGCTTACTACTTCATTCTTTATTTCGCTATTCTTATAGATTGCACCCATACACTTTGGTACGCTTGAATTCGCCAGGTACTTTTATTACACTCCATACTACGGGAACAAAGTTCGAACACTTTTCTAGTACAGTTCGGCACCCCGAATTTTAGCATTATATGCATTAGCTCCGAATCATGTCTTTGGTCAATAGTTGGGTTGCCCGGCTCCTATGCTTACTACCTTACGTTCCGCTCGGCTAGGGTAGTAAAGGGAGAACTACTGCGATTGTGTTTCTGGTTTATCCGAGCAAACACCTCAGTAGAGAAAGCCGAAAACTGACTGTCATGATGCGGCGAGAGCTGGTCAGCTATTCGGAGGTTCAAAATCTTTTGCGATTTTTTCTGCCTTATGCGAGGGATCGGCCTTCATCCGATCAGGTGCTTGCAGCACCCTAGTCCGGACTAAATACTAGCTAGGGGTTGTGCCTACATTTCTATTGTCAAACTCCCTTGGCTAAGTGAGGGTGATAAAGCCACATAGTCCGATTGCCTGGTTCGTTGCGCTAAACACCTCCTTCAAGGACCGAAATTTTGGATCAAGAGTGTTTAGATTCCATCCCGAACACCCCCATACTACCTACGTGGGGGCTAAAGCCGACGACTGGCCAACTCTCAGATTTAACAAAACAGCCGCACAAGAGGTAAAATAACAAGCATTATATTACATATCAGCTTTGTTTCACCATACAGGATAGGATAACATGAATATGTTCATTCAAAAATAATGTCCTTAGCACATTGCTCCGCTACAATGTGGGATCCCTCCAGGACATCATCAAAATACCGCTCGGGCGTGCGGTGCTCCTTGCCAGCGGGTGGTCCCTCGGTCGCAAGCTTGACGGCGTTCATCTTCACCCACTGCACTTTGACACGGGCGAAGGCCATCCGCGCACCCTCGATGCAGACTGGCTGCTTGATGACATCCAGCCGCGGGCAGCCATTGACCAACCGCTTCACGAGCCCGAAGTAGCTGCTGGGCATGGCTTCGGCAGGCCAAAGCCGGATTATCAAATCCTTCATGGCTAGTTCGGCCACCCTATGCAGTTCGACCAGCTGTTTTAACTCATCGCTAAAGGGCACCGGATATTCCGGCGTAAGGTATTGCAACCAAAATAGCTTCTCCGTCGTGCTCCCCTCTTCTGCTCGGAAGAACTCCGCAGCGTCGGCAACACTGCGAGGTTAATCCGCAAACACTCCTGGAGAACTCCAAATCCGGGTTAGTAAGAGATACCTCCTCTTCACATATTTGCTCTGCATAATTAAGGCCTTACCCACCGCGATTTGTCTGGCCTCTTGGATTTCTTGGAGGGCACCCTGGGCTTCAACCCGGGCATCTTGTGCACTTTGGCGAGCCCTGGCGAGTTCGGTTCCTTGATCCGCAATATTGCGCTCCAAGGACTCGCATTTCTTCACGGCGTTTTGGAGCTCCTGCTGGACCTCGCCAACTTTGGCCTCATGTTTTTCACGGGCGGCTTGCTCCTTTGCCGCTTTCTTTTGGGCCTCGGCCAGCGCCTTCTTGAGGGTCTCCACCTCGGTCGCCGCTCCTACAAATATCATGGCACTCTGGTCAACACAAACAATTCATATCTCTCTATATCTGAATAGGTCATTACATACCTTGCTTATCCTCCAGCTGCTTTCTTGCTTGGTCGAGTTCCTCCTCGGCCCGCTCTAGCCTCTGCTTCAGTCCGGAGACTTCGGCAGCATGAGAGGTCGCAGCCAGCAACGACGCCTGCTTATTTTACATAGACATGTACGATTAGTCTCCTGCGGAAATCATTTGATTCTTAGTACGGCTTTTCTTTCCGAACACCGGACAGAGTATCATGGGCTACTGTCTATACTATGACATTCTTTTTATACAATGACGTCGCTTACCTCACACCTTGTCAGAAGGCTGGTGCAGGCTTCGGTCAGTCCGCTCTTAATGGACTGAACCCTCTCAACCACCGTAACCATAAGGATATGGTGTTCCTCAACAATGAAAGGACCTTGCAGTGCTTCCAGCAGATTATCCGGTACCTCTGGATGGACAGAGGTCACCGACGAAATAGGCGCACTTCCTCCTTTTGAAGGAGGCTGCTTGCCTGATTCCGGAGCCGTGTGGGTCTCCGGAATGATATCTGGCTGGGGGCGAACTGGATATGGCCCCCATCGCCAGTCTCCAGGGGGACTTGCTCCCCTGTGTGTCCGGCGGCCGAGGGGTAGCCCTCTAGCGCCACCCTAACGGCCTCTTAAACCTCTCCCTGGCCTGGGAAGGTCCTTCGGGATAGCACCTCGTCGCCCTTGGCCTTGGGAGAGGAAGCTGTCAGCGGCGACTCGCTGTCCATCGCCTTTGAATCCAGCGAACCCCCCGATGAGGATCGCTGGGAGCTGTGGTGGGTCGGACTGCAGTACGAGATTCAGCATGTCAGCACTACAAAGTGAAGAAAGTGGATATATGACTGCGTCAGTGCCTTTGAGTGCTTACGATTCGGCCAGGGGCTTATCCCTGGGGCGCCACTCCGAGCTGTTGTCAGTGTCCAGCGCGGTGTCATCAGCGAGGGAGGCTCTCCCTTCTTGGACGTTGCAGCCTCCAGATGTGTGGAGGCCGCCCTTTTCTTCCTCCCCCTCAGGGGGGGAGTTGCTTTTCTTCTCCCCCCTGAGGGGGGAGTTGCTTTATTCCTCCTCCTCCTCGTCATCGGTGCCAGGTGGAGAGTAGGTCTCGGCGTCTTCGGACGTCACATCCGAAGTACCCTTATGGCAGAGGCCACGTCTGGTCCCCTTGGACTTTTTCTTCTTGGCCTTCTTCTCCGGCGCCTGGTAGGGCGCCGGAACCAACATCTTTGTCAGAAGTGGAATTACTGGGTCTTCGGGCAGGGGAGCCAGACACTTGATCTGCTCCACCTTTTTTGTCCAGCCCTGAAAAAGTAAGATGGGGAAGCTTAGACATTCTCCTCGAGTATATAAGTAAAGGATACACCTTGAAAACATGAAAAACTTACCGGACTAGCGGAATGGGACAAGTTGTACCCACGGTCTTCGGTTTCCTTCGGCCACATCTCATTGGCCTTGAAGAGCACCTTCCAAATGCCTTCGTGCGTAACGCCGAAGAAATGTTGCAGGGTCTGGTGCTTGGCCGGATCAAACTCCCACAAATTGCAGGTTTGGCTTTGGCATGGAAGGATCCGGCGAAAAAGCATCACCTGGATCACATTGACAAGTTTGACGTTTTTGTCGACCATGCTCTTGATGCGCATCTGCAGCACTGTCAGCTCGTCCGACGAGGCCCAGTCGAGGCCCTTCTCTAGCCAAGAGGTGAGCTGCATTGGGGCCCCGACTTGATTCGGGAGCCGCAGTCCAGGTGGTGTTACGCGGCTCTGTGACATAGAACCACTGCTGTTGCCACCCTTTGATGGTTTCCACGAAGGTACCCTTGGGCCACATGACGTTGGGCATCTTACTCACCATGGCGCCACTGCACTCTGCGTGTTGTCCATCCACCACCTTCGGCTTCACGTTGAAGATCTTTAACCACAGTCTGAAGTGGGGTGAGATGCGGAGGAAGGCCTCGCACACGACAATAAATGCCGAGATGTTGAGGAAGGAGTTGGGGGCCAGATCATGCAAATCCAGTCCGTAGTAGAACATGAGTTCACGGACGAATGGGTGGAGTGGAAATCCCAACCCGCGGACGAAGTGGGGGATGAATACTACCCTCTCATGGGGCTCCGGGGTGGGGACGATATGTCCCTTGGCCGGAAGCCAGTGGGCGACTTCCTTGGCCAAGTACCCGGCCTCCCGGAGCTTGGTGATGTCCTTCTCCTTGACGGAGGAAACCATCCACTTTCCCTGCGCTCCAGATCTGGACATGACTGGTGTGTTTTCTTGAGGCGGAAAGGATGAGAACTTGGGCGCTGAAGCTCGAGAATGGGTGGTCAAAGAGAGAAGGCGTGGGTGAAAGGGGTGAATCCTTATCTCCTTATAAAGGCAGCAAATATCAAACGCCTCCCCACTCGCCTTAAAAACTCGCCTATTCCCCAAGAACCGTATAGACGGCATGGTTGGATTACCCACACCCGTATTGATGAGAATCCCATAATAAGGGGACACGATCTCTGCTTTGACAAGACGTGCCAATAAAATCGCATCTCGAAATATGGAGTGGGAGGCTAAGAAACGGTTCGAAATAATGACCGGGCAGGGACGTGATGTCACGCTACAAAAGTTGTCAGCAGATTGGACTCATGAAATATTATACTCTCTGCGGTTGTGTGTGGTACTTGTTTTGCAAAGCCGGACACATTTTCTGTGCTCGAAGGATGCTTTGGAGTATTCGGAAAAGGAACCCGCCTTACAATGTCGAAGACAATCTGCACGCCGGACACCTCGTCATTGAAGCCTAGTTCAGGGGCTACTGAGGGAGTCCTGGATTAAGGGGTCCTCGGGCATCCGAGCTGTTGGACATGGGCCGGACTGATGGGCCGTGAAGATACAAGATAGAAGACTCTCTCCCGTGTCCGGATAGGACTCTCCTTTGCGTGAATGGCAAGCTTGGCGTTCGGATATGAAGATTCCTTTCTCTGTAACCGACTTTGTACAACCCTAGTCCCCACCGGTGTCTATATAAACCGGAGGGTTTAGTCCATAGAGGCAATCATAATCATACAAGCTAGACTTCTAGGGTTTTAGCCATTACGGTCTCGTGGTAGATCAACTCTTGTAATTCTCATATTCATCAAGATCAATCAAGCAGGAAGTAGGGTATTACCTCCATAGAGAGGGCCTGAACTTGGGTAAACATCGTGTCCCCAGTCTCCTGTTACCATCGACCCTCGACGCACAGTTCGGGACCCCCTACCCGAGATCCGCCGGTTTTGACACCGACAACAACCTACCCAGAATTGTTTTCCCAAGCAACCGAATCTCGAGGACGAGATTCATCTTAAGTGGGGGAGGTTTGTGATAGCTTGGATTTGCCTTCTCTCTTTTTCAGGACTTTCATTTGCATTTGCTTTGGATTTGGAGTTTTGAATCAATTCAAATGGACTTGAACACTTGGGCCTACCCTTGATTTTCACCCAAGTGACCCATCCACCTCTAATTCACTTTACCTTCTCTGAAAAACTCCAACAAAAGCCCAAAGAATATTTTTCATAAAAGAAAAATATTCATTTTTTCCCTAAAAATCACTTCAGAGAAGTATGCTCCAAAGCAACCCCTAGATTTCTTGCTCCAAAAATTCTGAATAAATAAACAAATATTCTTTGAACCCTAGGGCACCTTCCAGAGCAAAAATATTGCATAACTTTTGGTAATATTTTTGCTACAGAAAATCATTTCTGTTCTGGACAGAATGATCATTTTGTACAGCAAGTATATTTTTGCTTGCTCTTTTGGGGCTGATCTTTTCTGAGCTTGATTACCCTCCTAAGAGATTACTAAACCCCAAAGCACAGCCTTCAATTCTCACTAAAATTTTCTCAGTGAAGCCCACCAGTTTCTTTCCAGAAACTTGCCAGGAAGAAAGCCACTCCCACAGTTCACCTGTGACCCAGCCAATCGTGCAAAACAACGAAAACCACTAAGGACTAGCTGCCAGACATGGTGTTACGCTTAGCTCAGCCTGATGCCAAAGTTCACGCGGTGACCACGAGAGTCCAAGGGGGTTGGCATGCGGTCAACGCGCTCTACGGTGCGCCAGCGTCTCTGTTGCGTGCGTGCTCGTTGCCCCGACTTGCGCACCTTGCCAAACTGCGCCCCCATCTTCGTTTGCACCTCCATAACTCCACCCTGGCGCTCGCCGATGCCGGAGCTCGCTGCAGCGAGCATGGGCACGGCGCGGCCAAGGCAACAGTGTGCCCGTGCCCCTGTCATCATCACGTACCGCGCTCCTCTGCTCGTCTACAGCCTTCGCGTGATCTCCGGCGTCTTCCCCTCTCTCACTGACGCCATTCGTCGCCGAGCGACACTCCAGAGAGCTCCGGCGAGCTCTTGATCCCCGCCTCGGCCTCGCCTATATATAGCACCCTCCCGAGCTCATTTCTCTTCACACTCACCTTCACCACACCTCCACGACCCCGTAGGAAGCCGTAGCCCAGCTGGGCAGGCCTCTGGCCGTCGCCCCCGCGCCAAGCTCGCCGGCGATCCCCGTCCTCTGCCCCCTCCCTCTCCAGAGCCGCTCGAGCTCCACAAACTTCTCCCGCGTATCCGTGGTGGTTCACTGGTGCGTGTTGGTGCCGTTGGAGCTGCTGGACCGGCCCTACCTCGCCGGAATTACCAACTCCGACGAGCCCCGCCCGCTGCCGCCGCTGGAGAGCTCCATTCCGACCCCGTTCGGACACCCCTAGCCACGCTACGGGTACGAGCAGGTGTCTCGATCTCCTCTCCAATCCTATCCCTTTGGATCTGGCCAAGGAGCCCTCCTCGCCGGCGTGAGCTCCGGTGGAGCCTCGCCGTGCTCTGTTTCCCTCTCTCTCCCCCTCCGACCTGACCGCCGAGGCCCGCTGTCAGCCACTCAGGCTGCGACCAAAGCGGTATGAGTGGTGGCGCTTTCGCGGTTTACGCCTTCGACGTCACCCCCCCCCCTCTGGTTTTTCTTTTTAATTCAAATTTAGTTCAAATTTGACCAGAACTTTGACTAGTTATAACTTTTATTCTACAAGTCCAAATGAGTTGATTCTTTTTGCATTCTGTTCTTACTAGAAAACCCTAGCAGCACACCCAAGATGGGATTTTTCCTTGCTGCCTAGAATTTCTGGTAATTTTCAGAAGTGTTCTTGATATTTTCTTTTTGTCATTTGAATTATTCTTAGAAGGTGAAGCTTGTCTTGGAGGCATCCAGGAGGAGTGTGAACCTCCTCTGCACTAAGGCAAGCCACAACAACATTATCATGGTGTCTTTGCAATATTCATGATTTTTTACTTGAATTATTATGTTATTCATTGCATATAGTATTAAACTAAATAATGTTTGTGTTATTTAGTTAGTCATGATCAAAATGCTTAGTTAACAGAAGTGAATGCTTGAGCTAGTGAGTTGTAACTTGAGTAGTCGATCTAAGTAAATTTGTCATGACTATGGTGATATGATTATCGGTCTTATTTTTCCTATATATATGCTAACATAAATTTTATCAGTGGCTATATGTCATGACTATGGCCGTAAGGGTGTCATGGCAATGGGAGAGTTCTGTCGGAATGTTGTTGGTCCACCCGAATGGGAGTGCGAGGACATGGGTTCCGTGGTGTGGGTAAAGTGTGCTACCTCAGGAGTGCGCTACCTAAGGAAGGTCGACAGGTTCCTTGGAGGATTAAATCAACACCTCAGGAGTGCTCTCTGCATGCTCGATTTTCCAGATTTTCAGTCTCTGGTGAACAAGGCCCTCATCGCAGAAACAGAGTACAAGCCTGTGCCAGACAACCGACCTACAAACAATGACCACAAGTGTAAATTTGAGCCAAAGAAGGACGAACATCCCATACAGAAGGCCCGTACTTGGCAACAGACTCAAGTGGAGTACAAACCCAATTGGCAGCAGAATGTGAACAAGACCACTACTCAAATCAAGAATGTTGTGACCAGTCCAGTACACGAGGAGCGTCAGCGCAACAATGCCTGCTTTAATTGTGGACAGACCGGACATTATGTCATGCAGTGTCCCAAGAAGTCAAATGCCCCGTTCCGGCTGCAAGTCAACCACATGGGGCCATATCATACCCAGCAGATCGTCCAAGGGCAAGTTCATCACCTCTCCACAAACGAGGCTCAGGAAAACCCGGAAGTCGTCATTGGTATGTTTTCTGTTAATAGCATACCCGCAATAATTTTATTCGACTCTGGGGCTTCCCACTCTTTTGTTTCTCGAAGTTTCGTTGCCCAAAACAAATTTCCTTGCTCGCTCTTGGGAAAAAGTATGTTGGTTCAGTCCCTGGGATCTGTGCTCAAAAGCAATTTGGTCTGCCAGAATTTGGAAATTGATATTAAGGTGGTCCGATTTCCAACCGCTTTGATAGTCATTGAGTCTGCCAAGTTGGATGTCATTTTGGGAATGAACTGGTTGACTCAATATCAAGTATGCATAAACTGTGCGACCCGAGAAGTCACCTTGACAAGTCAGGAAGGGCATACTACAAAATTCTATGCCCGCAGAAGTATACCCAAGAAAGAAATGATCTTCACCGCTGTGGCAGACGAGTTGGGATTAATTCATGTGGTCAGTGAGTTTCCCGATGTATTCCCAGAAGAATTGCCAGGCATGCCACCGAACCGAGAGCTTGAGTTTGCAATTGATCTTGTGCCCGGAACCGCACCGCTATACAAGAAGTATTATCGGATGCCTTCGTCAGAATTAGTGGAGTTAAAGAAACAGCTTGATGAGATGCTGCAGAAAGGATATATTCGCCCAAGTTCAGAACTCTGGGGATCACCTGCAATATTTGTAGACAAGAAAGACGGTGGTCTCAGAATGTGCGTCGACTATCGTCAGTTGAACGATGTCACAATCAAGAACAAATACCCGCTACCAAGGATTGATGACTTGTTCGATCAGCTCAGTGGTGCAAAAGTATTTTCCAAGGTTGATTTAAGGACCGGATATCATTAACTAATAATCAAGAAGGAAGATATTCCTAAGACCGTGTTCACTACCCGGTACGTTCTCTATGAATATACGGTGATGTCCTTCGGGCTCGCAAATGCCCCCGCCTTTTTCATGCATATGATGAATAAGGTGTTCATGGAATTCTTGGATAAGTTTGTGGTGGTTTTCATCGATGATATTCTCATATACTCTAAGAGTAACGAAGAACACGCGGAACACCTCCGAGCAGTCTTACAGAGAGTCCGTGACCATCAGCTTTATGCAAAATTCAGCAAGTGTGAGTTTTGGCTCAAACAAGTCGGATTTCTGGGGCATATTCTTTCCGCAGAAGGTATCGCAGTGGATCCTAGCAAAGTGAAAGATGTACTTGATTGGGAAGTCACACAATGGATCAACTTTTAATAATAAATCTTGCACACTAATTAATTTGCATTACACTGTTTGGATTATGATGAGGTCAGTAAGACTGACTGTTGTGGTACCACTTGTGATCCGAGATTGATCACTGTTGGTTACGAGGTAACCAGTTGAACCAAGTGTGGTTCCGTTCGTGCTTCGTCATGAGCACTGTTCGGTTGCGAGGCAACCTGTTGGTGAGGGAGTCTGAGTGACTCGATGCACAAGTTTGGTTTCACTACATGAGTAGCATGATGTTGTTTGCATTTAACTTGATTAAATGTCATGATATTGTTTGCCATTATGGTTCTGTTTGCTATGAGCTTGCAAGTGCATTCAATGTACTGACCTGGCGTGTTATGCCAGATTTCAGGAAAGTCTAACTGGATCGGAGTGCTGCCGGGTCTAGACCGTGTCCACATTGGTGTCATGTGCTATGGAGTCCTGCTACGTCATTGTTCCGCTGTCGTGTATATGTCGTGCTTGAGGCCCCTTGATGTTCACTAAATAATGTACATATTGTTCAGCCGCACCTAGTGTGCCGCTTGGCCTCGCAACTTTATGTAATGTTACACAATGCTTCTGCTAGCTTCAATAAAGCGGTGATTTCTGTACCAATATGTTGTGTGTTGCCAGAAGACATGATCTCTGGGTTGGCAATGCAAGGTAAACCGGTCGCTCTGAGCCGGGGTGCCACATACTTACTCGGGTTTGTGCTTCTGTCACTCACGCCACCCACCATAAGCAAATCATGAACATATTGCAAACCCTACAGCGAGGATCCCTCACGCCTGCGCGACATGGAGAGCACCATAGGACAGCACCAATAATAAAACATGCAACTCAAACCAATCACGACCATCAATGAATCCATAGGACAAAACGGATCTACTCAAACATCATAGGATAGCCATACATTATTGGGAAATAATATATAGAATTGAGCACCATGTTTAAGTAGAGATTACAATGGGTAAAAGAGGGGTTACACCACTGCATAGAGGGGGAGAGAGTTGGTGATGACGGCGGTGAAGTTGTTGGTGTAGATCGTTGTCGCGATGATGGCCCCGGCGGTGTTCCGACGCCACCGGGACAGAGCCCCCTTCTTCTCCTTCTTCTTCTTCTTATTCTTCTTCTTCTTCCTTGACCTTACCCCTAGATGGGAGAAGGGTTTCCCCTCTGGTCCTTGGCTTCCATGGCGGCGGAGGGGCGGGAGCTCCTCCGAGATTCGATCTCTCTCTCTGTGTGTGTTTCCTTATGTTTCTGCGCTCCCAGATTCTGGCCAGATCCGTAACTCCGATTGGGCTGAAATTTTAACACGATTTTTATCCGGATATTGGCCTTGTTGCGCCAGAAGAAGGGCACCAACCGCCTTACGGGGTGGCCACGAGGACCATGGGCATGCCCTCTGTCCTTATGGGCCCCTCGAGCATCGTCTATCGTTGATTCTTTTTCCCAAAAATCACATATATTCCAAAAAAATCTCCGTAAATTTTTATCGCGTTTGGACTCCGTTTGATATTGATTTTCTGTGACACAAAAAACATGCAAGAAACAGGAATTGGCACTAGGCACTGGATCAATATGTTAGTCCCAAAAATAGTATAAAAAGTTGCCAAAAGTATGTAAAAGTTGTAGAATATTGGCATGAAACAATAAAAAATTATAGATACGACGGAGACGTATCAGCATCCCCAAGCTTAATTCCTGCTCGTCCTCGAGTAGGTAAATGATAAAATGGTAATTTTTGATGTGGAATGCTACCTAGCATAATCTTGATCATATAATCTAATCATGGCATGAATATTAAGACACGAGTGATTCAAAGCAATAGTCTATCATTTGACATAAAGACAATAATACTTCAAGCATACAAATAAAGCAATCATGTCTTCTCAAAATAACATGGCCAAAGAAAGCTATCCCTACAAAATCATATAGTCTGGCTATGCTCCATCCTCACCACACAAAATATTCAAATCATGCACAACCCCGATGACAAGCCAAGCAATTGTTTCATACTTTTAATGTTCTCAAACCTTTTCAACTTTCACGCAATACATGAGTGTGAGCCATGGATATAGCACTATAGGTGGAATATAATATGATGGTCGAGATTGTTGGAGAAGACAAAAAGGGAGAAAGTCTCACATCAACTAGGCAAATTAATGGGCCATGGAGATGCCCATCAATCGATGTCAACGCGAGGAGTAGGGATTGCCATGCAACGGATGCACTAGAGCTATAAGTGTATGAAAGCTCAAACTGAAAACTAAGTGGGTGTGCATCCAACTTGCTGGCTCATGAAGACCTCAGGCATATGAGGAAGCCCATCATCGGAATATACAAGCCAAGTTCTATAATGAAAAATTCCCACTAGTATATGAAAGTGACAACATAGGAGACTCTCCCTATGAAGAACATGGTGCTACTTCGAAGCACAAGTGTGGAAAAAGGATGGTAGCATTGCCCCTTCTCTCATTTTTTTGTTTTTTTTCCTCTCTTTTTTTTGGCCTCTATTTTTTATTTTTATTTTTTCGTCTGGAGTCTCATCCCAACTTGTGGGGGAATCATAGTCTCCATCACCCTTTCCTAAGTGGGACAATGCTCTAATAATGATGATCGTCACACTTTTATTTACTTACAACTCAATACTAGAACAAAGATATAACTCTATATGAATGCCTCCGGCGGTGTACCGGGATGTGCAATGATCTAGCATAGCAATGACACCAAAAAACGGACAAGCCATGAAAACATCATGCTAGCTATCTTACGATCATGCAAAGCAATATGACAATGAATGCTCAAGTCATGTATATGATGATGATGGAAGTTGCATGGCAATATATCTCGGAATGGCTATGGAAATGCCATGATAGGTAGGTATGGTGGTTGTTTTGAGGAAGATATAAGGAGGCTTATGTAGATAGAGTGTATCGTATCACGGGGTTTGGATGCACCGGCGAAGTTAGCACCAACTCTCGAGGTGAGAAAGGCCAATGCACGGTACCGAAGAGGCTAGAAATGATGGAAGGGTGAGAGTGCGTATAATCCATGGACTCAACATTAGTCATAAAGAACTCACATACTTATTGCAAAAGTCTAGAAGCTATTGATACGTCTCCAACGTATCTATAATTTTTTATTGCTCCATGCTATTATATATTCTGTTTTGGATGTTTAATGGGCTTATTTATACACTTTTATATTATTTTTGGGACTAACCTATTAACCCAAGGCCCAGTGCAAATTGTTGTTTTTTGCCTATTTCAGTGTTTCGCGGAGAAGGAATATCAAACGGAGTCCAAACGGAATGAAACCTTCGGGAGAGTTATTTTTGGAACAAACATGATCCAGAGGACTTGGAGTGGACGTCAAGCAATCAACGAGGAGGCCACGAGGCAGGGGGCGCGCCCTCCACCCTCTTGGGCCCCTCGTGGCTCCACCGACCTACTTCTTCCTCCTATATATACCTACGTACCCCGATACCATCAAGGAGCACCACAAAAACCTAATTCCACCGCCGCAACCTTCTGTACCCGTGAGATCCCATCTTGGGGCCTTTTCCGGTGCTCTGCCGGAAGGGGCATCGATCACGGAGGGCTTCTACATCAACACCATAGCCTCTCCGATGATGTGTGAGTAGTTTACCACAAACCTTCAGGTCCATAGTTATTAGCTAGATGGCTTCTTCTCTCTCTTTGGATCTCAATACAAAGTTCTCCTCGATCTTCTTGGAGATCTATTTGATGTAACTCTTTTTGCGGTGTGTTTGTCGAGATCCGATGAATTGTGGGTTTATGATCAAGATTATCTATGAACAATATTTGAATCTTCTTTGATTCTTTTATGTATGATTGGTTATCTTTGCAAGTCTCTTCAAATTATCAGTTTGGTTTGGCCTACTAGATTGATCTTTCTTGCAATGGGAGAAGTGCTTAGCTTTGGGTTCAATCATGCGGTGCTCGATCCCAGTGACAGTAGGGGAAACGACATGTATTGTATTGTTGCCATCGAGGATAAAAAGATGGGGTTTCTATCATATTGCATGAGTTTATCCCTCTACATCATGTCATCTTACCTAATGCGTTACTCTGTTCTTATGAACTTAATACTCTAGATGCATGCTGGATAGCGGTCGATGTGTGGAGTAATAGTAGTAGATGCATGCAGGAGTCAGTCTACTTGTCGTGGACGTGATGCCTATATACATGATCATGCCTAGATATTCTCATAATTATGCACTTTTCTATCAATTGCTCGACAGTAATTTGTTCACCCACCGCAATACTTATGCTATCTTGAGAGAAGCCACTAGTGAAACCTATGGCCCCCGGGTCTATTCTTCATCATATTAATCTCCCGTCAACAAGCTATTTCTTTCACCGCTTACTTTGCATTCTTTACTTTTAGTCTTTATCATAAAAATACCAAAAATATTGTCTTATCATATCTATCAGATCTCACTTTTGCAAGTGGCCGTGAAGGGATTGACAACCCCTTTATCGCGTTGGTTGCAAGGTTCTTATTTGTTTGTGTAGGTACGAGGGACTTGCGTGTGGCCTCCTACTGGATTGATACCTTGGTTCTCAAAAACTGAGGGAAATACTTACGCTACTTTGCAGCATCACCCTTTCCTCTTCAAGGGAAAACCAATGCAGTGCTCAAGAGGTAGCAAGAAGGATTTCTGGCGCCGTTGCTGGGGAGTCTACGCAAAAGTCAAGACATACCAAGTACCCATCACAAACTCTTATCCCTCGCATTATATTATTTGCCATTTGCCTCGCGTTTTCCTCTCCCCCACTTCACCCTTGCCGTTTTATTCGCCCTCTTTTTCCGTTCACCTTTTTTTCGCTTGCTTCTTGTTGTCTGTTCCCCCTAATGGCTTTGCCTAAAAACGTTGATCCTTACCTTAAAAGGTTGGAAGAAATTGAAAACTACGTCAGAAGCTTTATGACTTTGCAATTTGAGCATAATAATTTCTTTAGAAACGAGCTTAAGGAACAAAAAAGCTTTATGGGGTACATGAATAAAGAGCTTGATGATATGTCTAAGGAATTTTATGGCTTGAGATCTAAGTTTCCTCAGCTTGAAAAATTAATAGCCCAAATTTCGGATAAGCAGGCCACCTTAGTCAATAAGATGGCCGCTAAACCGGAAGATTTGGAGGGGAATAAGGATGAAGATCTAAAAGTAATTGATGTGTCCCATATTAAATATTTGTTTTGCAATATGAATCTTGATAATGATGGGACTGGAGATGATTCAACTTTAGTTAAAAGGCGTCCCAATGATTCGGAGTTTTTAGATCTTGATGCAAAATTTGGTAAAAGTGGGATTGAAGAGGTCAAAACTTTAGATAGCAATGAACCCACTATCTTGGATTTCAAGGAATTTAATTATGATAATTGTTCTTTAATAGATTGTATTTCCTTGTTGCAATCCGTGCTAAATTCTCCGCATGCTTATAGTCAAAATAAAGCTTTTACTAAACATATTGTTGATGCTTTAATGCAATCTTATGAAGAAAAGCTTGAATTGGAAGTTTCTATCCCTAGAAAACTTTATGATGAGTGGGAACCTACTATTAAAATTAAAATTAAGGATCATGAATGCTATGCTTTGTGTGATTTGGGTGCTAGTGTTTCCACAATTCCAAAAACTTTGTGTGATTTGCTAGGTTTCCGTGAATTTGATGATTGTTCTTTAAACTTGCACCTTGCGGATTCCACCATTAAGAAACCAATGAGAAGAATTAATGATGTTCTTATTGTTGCAAATAGGAATTATGTGCCCGTAGATTTCATTGTTCTTGATATAGATTGCAATCCTTCATGTCCTATTATTCTTGGTAGACCTTTCCTTAGAACGATTGGTGCAATTATTGATATGAAGGAAGGAAATATTAGATTCCAATTTCCGTTAAGGAAAGGCATGGAACACTTTCCTAGAAAGAAAATAAAATTACCTTATGAATCTATTATGAGATCTACTTATGGATTGCCTACCAAAGATGGTAACACCTAGATCTATCCTTACCTTTATGCCTAGCTAGGGGCGTTAAACGATAGCGCTTGTTGGGTGGCAACCCAATTTTATTTTAGTTTTTTGCTTTTTGGTTCTGTTTAGGAATAAATAATCCATATAGCTTATTTTTAGATGTGGTTTTGTGTTTTAATTAGTGTTTGTGCCAAGTAGAACCTTTGCGAAGCCTTGGAGAAAGTCTTTGCGATCTTGTTGTAAAAAACAGAAACTTTAGCGCTCACAAGATTAGCTAAAACTTTTTACTAGAGAGTGCTATTTAGTTGATTCTTTTTGAAGATGATTAATAGATAAATTCCTCACGTCCAGAAATTTCTTTGAGAATTTTTGGAGTTCCAGAAGTTTGCGTTAGTTACAGATTACTACAGACTGTTCTGTTTTTGACAGATTCTGTTTTTCGCGTGTTGTTTGCTTATTTTGATGAATCTATGGCTAGTAATGGAGCTTATGAACCATAGAGAAGTTGGAATACAGTAGGTTTAACACAAATATAAATAAAGAATGAGTTCATTACAGTACCTTGAAGTGGTGTTTTGTTTTCTTTCGCTAACGGAGCTCACAAGATTTTCTGTTAAGTTTTGTGTTGTGAAGTTTTCAAGTTTTGGGTAAAGATTTGATGGATTATGGAACAAGGAGTGGAAAGAGCCTAAGCTTGGGGATGCCCAAGGCACCCCAAGGTAAAATCTAAGGACAACCCAAAAGCCTAAGCTTGGGGATGCCCCGGAAGGCATCCCCTCTTTCGTCTTCGTCCATCGGTAACTTTACTTGGAGCTATATTTTTATTCACCACATGATATGTGTTTTCCTTGGAGAGACTTGTATGATTTGAGTCTTTGCTTTTTAGTCACCACAATCATCCTTGCTGTACACACCTTTTGAGAGAGACACACATTATTCAAAATTTATTAGAATACTCTATGTGCTTCACTTATATCTTTTGAGCTAAACAATTTTGCTCTAGTGCTTCACTTATATCTTTTAGAGCACGGTGGTGGTTATATTTTATAGAAATTATTGATCTCTCATGCTTCACTTATACCATTTTGAGAGTCCCTTAGAACAGCATGGTAATTTGCTTTGGTTATAAAATTAGTCCTAATATGATAGGCATCCAAGATAAAAACTATAAAGTGCATTGAATACTAAGAGAAGTTTGATACTTGATAATTGTTTTGAAATATGAAGATGGTGATATTAGAGTCATGCTAGTTGAGTAGTTGTGAATTTGAGAAATACTTGTTCTAAAGTTTGTGATTCCCATATCATGCACGTATGGTGAACCGTTATGTGATGAAGTCGGAGCATGATTTATTTATTGATTGTCTTCCTTATGAGTGGCGGTCGGGGACGAGCGATGGTCTTTTCCTACCAATCTACCCCCCTAGAAGCATGCGCGTAGTACTTTGTTTCGATAACTAATAGATTTTTGCAATAAGTATGTGAGTTCTTTATGACTAATGTTGAGTCCATGGATTATACACACTCTCATCCTTCCACCATTGCTAGCCTCTCTAATACCGCGCACCTTTCGCCGGTATCAAACACCCACCATATATCTTCCTCAAAACAGCCACCATACCTACCTATTATGGCATTTCCATAGCCATTCCGAGATATATTGCCATGCAACTTACCACTATTCCATTTATTATGACACGCTTCATCATTGTCATATTGCTTTGCATGATCATATAGTTGACATCGTATTTGCGGCAAAGCCACCTTCATAATTCTTTCATACATGTCACTCTTGATTCATTGCATATCCCGGTACACCGCCGGAGGCATTCACATAGAGTCATATTTTGTTCTAAGTATCGAGTTGTAATTCTTGAGTTGTAAGTAAATAAAAGTGTGATGATCATTATTAGAGCATTGTCCCATGTGAGGAAAGGATGATGGAGACTATGATTCCCCCATAGGTCGGGATGAGACTCCGGACGAAGAAAAAAGAAAGAAAGAAAAGAGGCCAAAAGAAAAAAAAAGGCCCAAAAAATGAGAGAAAAAGAGAGAAGGGACAATGTTTCTATCCTTTTTCCACACTTCTGCTTCAAAGTAGCACCATGATCTTCATGATAGAGAGTCTCCTATGTTGTCACTTTCATATACTAGTGGGAATTTTACATTATAGAACTTGGCTTGTATATTCCAATGATGGGCTTCCTCAAAATGCCCTAGGTCTTCGTGAGCAAGCGAGTTGGATGCACGCCCACTTAGTTTCTTTTGTTGAGTTTTCATACACTTATAGCTCTAGTGCATCCGTTGCATGGCAATCCCTACTCACTCACATTGATATCTGTTGATGGGCATCTCCATAGCCCGTTGATACGCCTAGTCGATGTGAGACTATCTTCTCCTTTTTGTCTTCTCCACAACCACCATTCTATTCCACCTATAGTGTTATGTCCATGGCTCACGCTCATATATTGTGTGAAGATTGAAAAAGTTTGAGAACATCAAAAGTATGAAACAATTGCTTGGCTTCTCATCGGGGTTGTGCATGATTTAAATACTTTGTGTGGTGAAGATAGAGCATAGCTAGACTATATGATTTTGTAGGGTATAACTTTCTTTGGCCATGTTATTTTTAGAAGACATGATTGCTTTGTTAGTATGCTTGAAGTATTATTATTTTCATGTTAATATTAAACTTTTATCTTGAATCTTTCGGATCTGAACATTCATGCCACAATAAAGGGAAATACATTGAAGAATATGCTAAGTAGCATTCCACATCAAAAATTCTGTTTTTATCATTTACCTACTCGAGGACGAGCAACAATTAAGCTTGGGGATGCTTGATACGTCTCCAACCTATCTATAATTTTTTATTGCTCCATGCTATTATATATTCTGTTTTGGATGCTCAATGGGCTTATTTATACACTTTTATATTATTTTTGGGACTAACCTATTAACCCAAGGCCCAGTGAAAATTGCTGTTTTTTTTCCTATTTCAGTGTTTCGCAGAAAAGGAATATCAAACGGAGTCCAAACGGAATGAAACCTTCGGGAGAGTTATTTTTGGAACAAACGTGATCCAGAGGACTTGGAGTGGAAGTCAAGCAATCAACGAGGAGGCCACAAGGTAGGGGGGCACGCCTGCCCCCCTAGGCACGCCCTCCACCCTCGTGGGCCCCTCGTGGCTCCACCGACCTACTTCTTCCTCCTATATATACCTACGTACCCCGAAACCATCGAGGAGCACCACGAAAACCTAATTCCACGGCCGCAACCTTCTGTACCCATGAGATCCCATCTTCGGGCCTTTTCCGGCGCTCTGCCGGAGGGGGCATCGATCACGGAGGGCTTCTACATCAACACCATAGCCTCTCCGATGATGTGTGAGTAGTTTACCACAGACCTTCGGGTCCATAGTTATTAGCTAGATGGCTTCTTCTCTCTCTTTGGATCTCAATACAAAGTTCTCCTCGATCTTCTTGGAGATCTATTTGATGTACTCTTTTTGCGGTGTGTTTGTCGAGATCCGATGAATTGTGGGTTTATGATCAAGATTATCTATGAACAATATTTGAATCTTCTCTGAATTATTTTATGTATGATTGGTTATCTTTGCAAGTCTCTTCGAATTATCAGTTTGGTTTGGCCTACTAGATTGATCTTTCTTGCAATGGGAGAAGTGCTTAGCTTTGGGTTCAATCATGCAGTGCTCGATCCCAGTGACAGTAGGGGAAACGACACGTATCGTATTGTTGCCATCGAGGATAAAAAGATGGGTTTTATATCATATTGCATGAGTTTATCCCTCTACATCATGTCATCTTACCTAATGCATTACTCTGTTCTTATGAACTTAATACTCTAGATGCATGCTGGATAGCGGTCGATGTGTGGAGTAATAGTAGTAGATGCAGGCAGGAGTCGGTCTACTTGTCGCCGACGTGATGCCTATATACATGATCATGCCTAGATATTCTCATAATTATGCATTTTTCTATCAATTGCTCGACAGTAATTTGTTCACCCACCGCAATACTTATGCTATCTTGAGAGAAGCCACTAGTGAAACCTATGGCCCCCGGGTCTATTCTCCATCATATTAATCTCCCGTCAACAAGCTATTTCTTTCACCGTTTACTTTGCATTCTTTACTTTTAGTCTTTATCATAAAAATACCAAAAATATTATCTTATCATCTCTATCAGATCTCACTTTTGCAAGTGGCCGTGAAGGGATTGACAACCCCTTTATCGCGTTGGTTGCAAGGTTCTTATTTGTTTGTGTAGGTACGAGGGACTTGCGTGTGGCCTCCTACTGGACTGATACCTTGGTTCTCAAAAACTGAGGGAAATACTTACGCTACTTTGCTGCATCACCCTTTCCTCTTCAAGGGAAAACCAATGCAGTGCTCAAGAGGTAGCAACTATTGAAACAAAGCATTAGACGCATACTCCTAGGAGAATAGATTGGTAGGAAAAGACCATCGCTCGTCCCCGGCCGCCACTCATAAGGAATACAATCAATAAATAAATCATGCTCCGACTTCGTTACATAACGGTTCACCATACATGCATGCTACGGGAATCACAAACTTCAACATAAGTATTTCTACAATCCACAATTACCCACTAGCATGACTCTAATATCACCATCTTTATATCGCAAAACTATTGCAAGGAATCAAACATATCATATTCAGTGATCTACAAGTTTTATGTAGGATTTTATGACTAACCAAGTGAATGACCAGTTCCTGTCGACTCTCTAAATAGATATAAGTGAAGCATGAGAGTTTAATTCTTTCTACAAAAGATATGCCCATGCTCTAACAAATATAAGTGGAGCAAAAGAGCATTCTACAAATGGTGGTTTTCTATGTGAAGAGAAACAGGCAATCCAAACTTCAAATGATATAAGCGAAGCACATGAAGCATTCTATAAAGCCATACTCAAAAGATATAAGTGAAGTGCAAAGAGCATTCTATAAATCAACCAAGGACTATCTCATACCAGCATGGTGCATTATTAAAAGAAAAATAAAAATCACATGACGCTCCAAGATTTACGCATATCATGTGACGAATAAAAATATAGCTCCAAATAAAATTACTGATGATCGTTAGAAGAAAGAGGGGATGCCTTCCGGGGCATCCCCAAGCTTAGTTGCTTGGGTGTCCTTGAATATTACCTTGGGGTGCCTCGGGCATCCCCAAGCTTAGGCTCTTGCCACTCCTTATTCCTTCATCCATCGTGATCTCACCCAAAACATGAAAACTTCAATCACACAAAACTTAACAAAACCCTCGTGAGATCCGTTAGTATAATAAAACAAATCACCACTTTAAGTACTGTCGCAAACTCATTCATATTTTATTCTTGCATTGTAGCTACTCTAATATAACTTTTCCATGGCTTATACGACCAATACAATTGATAGTTTCATCAAAACGAGCAAAACAATGCATCAAAAACAGAATCTGTCTTAAACAGGACAGTCTCTAGCAATCTGAACATCAACCATACTTATGTAACTCCAAAAATTCTGAAAAATTAGGACAGAATAAACAATTTGTATATAATTACTATGCAAAAAGTTTCAGAAGCGTTTGACTTTCCAGTAAAAAATGTAAAATCATGCACTACAGCCAAAGTTTCTGTTTTTACACCGCACATACCAAACAAGCAATCTAATCATCCTGAAGGCAAATCTTGACACATTGTTTTTATAATATAATGGAATTGTACAAGGGGATAATTATTTTTGTTGAAAAGTTTCTGTAATCAAGGTTCACAAAGTTTCCATGGGCATGAACAAAGTTCAAGGACGTCCCCCACTTCAACGATGTTCATCTTTCTCACTTTCACATTTCTTTTTGAAAAGTTTTAGGTTCCCCTCTATATTTTTTTGTTTTTAAACTTTATAAAAACACACAACAGAATAAAATGACTCTCTAAAACTTCTAGGTTGTCTCCCTGGCAACGCTTTCTTTAAAGCCATTAAGCTAGGCATAAAGTGCTCAAGTAATGGATCCACCCGGATCCCAAGGTATATCAAAGCCAATTTTAATTAACAATGATTTGTAATTTAGTAGTGAGCACAAAGTAATATATATCGTGCAACAACAAAGTCTAACTCTCTTCCTATGCATCGGCATGTCATAAAAGAAGAATTCATGCACACAAAGTAAAGGCCAATGGATAGTATAAACGGTTTCTTGCAATTTTATTGTATTGGAAACATAGAGAGGCGGAGATGTAGTTCCTCTCTCATAATAATTGCATCAGGAGCAGCAAGCACATGCATATTGTATTCATCAAAATCATCATGTGCAATAGTAGAACGCAACCCATCAATATAGTCCTTAACAAGCGCAAACTTCTCCGATATAGTGTAGTTGGGAGAATTCAAAAAGATAATAGGACTATCATGCGTGGGTGCATCGCAACAATTTCATTCTTAACACAAGGAACCATATCAAGTTCATCCCCATAAGCATAATTCATATTGGCATCATGGCCACAAGCATAGCAAGCATCAAGTTCATCAAAAAGGGATATTTCAAACGAATCAAAGGGATCATAGCAATTATCATAGCGATCATCCTTCAGTAAGCATGAAGGGAAATTAAACAATGTATGAGTTGAAGAGTTACTCTCATTAGAAGGTGGGCATTGGTGATCAATCCGCTCTTCCTCCTTTTGTTACTCGCTCTCCTCGTCATCTTTTTCATCTAATGAGCTCACAGTTTCAGCAATTTCTTCTTCCATAGATTCCTGCAAAGTATTAGTCTCTTCTTGGACAACGAAGACTTTCTCAATAAACGCATCAATATCGAAATTATATTCATAATTCTCATACGAATATTTAAGTATAGCAAAATTTTCAGGCCTATAAACATCATCATCAAAAGCTTCATACTTTTCAAACAAAGATTATATTTCATAAGCACCCTTAAAAGCAACGAATTATTCTATTCGTTCCACATCATAGTAATCGTATATACCATTAGCATAAGAATCTAAGGTTTCATTATCGTTAAGTTTGCAAGAAAAGGGAAGGTGTGGAGCCTTCATCCTAGAGCAACAAGTATAATCATATCTCAAGCATAGATGTCGAGCATACCAATGCAACATATGAATTTGATCCCATAATAGTTTCCCTTTTTGAGTCAAGTGATAATCCCTAAAGTATTCACCTTGATCCAACATGTCTCCCATTATATAATTGAATGGGGTTTTCTCAGGATTATTAAAGTAGTGCATAATATCTTTCACATAATGAGCATTGAGGGTTTTAGGAGGTTCCCCATCTCCATGAGTAGCAAGTACACCTAATTTTTTCGTATTTCGTGTTCCATATCCATAAATAAAGATAGCAAACAACTAAGAACAGCAAATAAAATCTACTTAGTGATAAGGCAAACAAGCTCGCACGAGAATATTCACCCCACGCTATTACTCCCCGGCAACGGCGCCAGAAAAAGGTCTTGATAACCCACAAGTATAGGGGATCAATTGTAGCCTCTTTTGATAAGTAAGAGTGTCGAACCCAATGAGGAGCTAAAGGTAGAACAAATATTCCCTCAAGTTCTATCGACCACCGATACAACTCTACGCACGCTTAACGTTCGCTTTACCTAGAACAAGTATGAAACTAGAAGTACTTTGTAGGTCTGATAGGATAGGTTTGCAAGATAATAAAGAGAACGTAAATAAAAACTAGGGGCTGTTTAGATAAAGAAACAACTAAGTTAGTTTTAGTAGAGAGCTTTTTGTCACAAGAAAGGTATTTGTCCCTAGGCAATCGATAACTAGACCGGTAATCATTATTGCAATTTTATATGAGGGAGAGGCATAAGCTAACATACTTTATCTTCTTGGATCATATGCACTTATGATTGGAACTCTAGCAAGCATCCGCAACTACTAAAGACCATTAAGGTAAAACACAACCATAGCATTAAAGTATCAAGTCCTATTTATTCCCATACGCAAACAACCTACTTACTTGGGTCTGTGCTTCTCTCACTCACGCCACCCACCATAAGCAAATCATGAACATGTTGCTAACCCTACAGTGGGGATCCCTCACGCTTGCACGACACGGAGAGCATCGGACAGCACCAATAATAAAATATGCAACTCAAACCAATCACGGTCATCAATGAACCCATAGGACAAAACGGATCTACTCAAACATCATAGGATGGCCATACATCATTGGGAAATAATATATAGCGTTGAGTACCATGTTTAAGTAGAGATTACAGCAGGTAAAAGAGGGTTTACACTGCTGCATAGAGGGGGGGAGTTGGTGATGACGGCGGTGAAGTTGTTGGTATAGATCGTTGTCGCGATGATGGCCCCGACGGTGTTCCGGCGCCACCGAGAGAGAGGGGGAGAGAGCCCCCCTTCTTCTTCTTCTTCCTTGACCTTCCCCCTAGATGGGAGAAGGGTTTCCCCTCTGGTCCTTGGCTTCCATGGCGGCAGAGGGGCGGGAGCCCCTCCGAGATTTGATCTCTCTCTCTCTGTTTCCTTATGTTTCTGCGCTCTCAGATTCTGGCCTTTCACCGTTTCTTAAATTCCTGGAGATCCGTAACTTCGATTGGGCTGAAATGTTAACACGATTTTTATCCGGATATTAGCTTTCTTGCGCCAGAAGAAGGGCACCAACCTCCTTACGGGGTGGCCAAAAGGACCAGGGACGCGCCCTCCGTCTTTGTGGGCCCCTCGAGCATCGTCTCACATTGATTCTTTTTCCCAAAAATCACATATATTCCAAAAAATCTCCGCAAGTTTTTATCGCGTTTGGACTCCGTTTGATATTGATTTTCTACGAAACAAAAAACATGCAACAAACAGGAACTGGCGCTGGGCACTGGATCAATATGTTAGTCCCAAAAATAGTATAAAAAGTTGCCAAAAGTACGTAAAAGTTGTAGAATATTGGCATGAAACAATCAAAAATTATAGATGCGACGGAGACGTATCAAGCACCGAACGTGCGACACATCCGAGTTCTGCACACGTTTAGTGCGATGACATCCCTCGCCTTCTTGATCCAGCAAGGTTTCGAGGAAGTAGATGAGTTCCGTCAGCACGACGGTGTGGTGACGGTGATGGTGATGTAATCTGCACAGGGTTTCGCCTAAGCACTATGAAGATATGACCGGAGGCGTAAACTGTGGAGGGGGCGCCGCACACGGCTAACGATTGTTGTTGTGTGTTCTAGGCTCCTCCCCTCCTCATATATATAGGTGGGAGGGAGAGGGGAGAGGCCAAGGGGTGCCCCAAGTGTGGCCGAATCCCACTTGGGCTCCTACCCTGGTTCGCCTCCCCCTTCCTTGTATAGGCGCCAGGGGAAGGAAGGGGGAGGTGGCGCCCCCCCCCCCTTTCCTTTCTCCCTTGAGGAGGGGAAGGAAGGAGGGACTTGCCCTCCCCCCTTTCCTTTCCCTAGGGTTGGCCGGCCTGGTGGAGGGGTGCACTGATACGTTTCCGTCGTATCTATAATTTCTAATTGTTCCATGCCAATATTATACAACTTTCACATACTTTTGGCAACATTTTATATGATTTATTGGACTAACCTATTGATCCAGTGCCCAGTGCCAGTTCCTGTTTGTTGCATGTTTTTTGTTTCGCAGAAAATCCATATCAAATGAAGTCCAAACGCGATAAAAATTTACGGATAATTATTTTGGAATATTTATGATTTTTGAGAGGTGGAATCAACGCAAACGGGGGCCCACAGTGACCACAACCCACTAGGGCGTGGCGGGCACCCCCTGGCGCACCCAGGTATCTTGTGCCCTTCTCGAACGTCGGTTGGGGCCCTTCTTCTCGCGCAAGAAAGATAATTTATGGAAAACAATCGTGTAAAAATTTCAGCACAATCGGAGTTACGGATCTCCGGGAATTTAAGAAACGGTGAAGGGCCAGATCTGGGGAACGCGAAACAGAAGAGAACAGAGAGGGAGATCCAATCTCGGAGGCCATGGACCAAAGGAGGAACTCTCCTCCCATCTAGGGGGGAGGCCAAGGAAGAACAAGAAGGAGGGGGGCTCTCTCCCCCTCTCTCCTGGTGGCGCCAAAGTGCCGCCGGGGCTAGGATCGTGACGGCGATCTACATCAACAATCTTGCTACCGTCAACACCAAGTTTCTCCCCCTCTATGCAGCGGTGTAACACCCCTTCTCCCCGCTGTAATATCTACTTAAACATGGTGCTCAACTCCATATATTATTTCCCAATGATCTATGGTTATCCTATGATGTTTGAGTAGATTCGTTTTGTCCTACGGGTTAATCGTGATCTTGGTTTGTATGATTGTATATTTTATTTATGGTGCTGTCCTACGGTGCCCTCCGTCTCGCGCAAACGTGAGGGGCCCCCTCTGTAGGGTATTGCAATATGTTCATGATTCGCTTATGGTGGGTTGCGAGAGTGACATAAGCTTAAACCCGAGTAGGTGGGTTGTTGCGTATGGGATAAAGAGGACTTGATACTTAATGCTATGGCTGGGTTTCATGACCTTAATGATATTTAGTAGTTTCGGATGCTTGCTAGGGGTCCAATCATAAGTGCATATGATCCAAGTAGAGAAAGTATGTTAGCTCATGCCTCTCCCTCATATAAAATTACAAGAATGATTACCGGTACTTGTTATCGATTGCCTAGGGACAAATGACTTTCTTGTTGACAAAAGCTATCCACTTTTCTTACCATGCAATTTATTTGTAGTTTTATTCTCACAAAGTACTCGTAGTTTTATTCTTGCAAAATAGTTTCATAGTTGTTCTAGGTAAAGCAAACGTCAAGTGTGCGTAGAGTTGTATCGGTGGTTGATAGAACTTGAGGGAATATTCGTTTTGCCTTTAGCTCCTCGTTGGGTTCGACACTCTTATTTATCGAAGAAGGCTACAAACGATCCCCTATACTTGTGGGTTATCACGCACCAGCCCTTTGTGGGCTGGTCTGTCCCTCCCTTGGCCCATTAAGCCCATATCTTTGCCGGGGGTGCCCGGAACCCGTTCCGGTGACCCTATATGTACCCGGTACCCTCCAGAATACTTCCGGTATCCGAATACCATCGTCCTATATATCAATCTTTACCTCTCGACCATTTCGAGACTCCTCGTCATGTCTGTGATCTTATCTGGGACTCCGAACAACATTCGGTCACCAAATCACATAATTCATATAATACTAAATCGTCATCGGACGTTAAGCGTGCGGACCCTACGGGTTCGTGAACTATGTAGACATGACCGAGACACCTCTTTGGTCAATAACCAATAGCGGAACCTGGATGCTCATATTGGCTCCTACATATTCTACGAAGATCTTTATCGATTGAACCGTTATGACAACATACATTATTCCCTTTGTCCATCGGTATGTTACTTGCCCGAGATTCGATCGTCGGTATCCACATACCTAGTTCAATATGTTACTGGCAAGTCTCTTTACTCATTCCGTAATACATCATCTTGTAAATAAATCATTAGTCACTTTACTTGCAAGGCTTCTTATGATGTGCATTCCCAAGATGGCCCAGAGATACCTCATCGATACCCGGAGTGACAAATCCTAATCTCGATCTATGCCAACCCGACAAACACCTTCGGAGAAACCTGTAGAGCATCTTTATAATCACTCATACGTTGTGACGTTTGATAGCACACAAGGTATTCCTCCGGTATCCGGGAGTTGCATAATCTCATAGTCGAAAGAATATGTATTTGACATGAAGAAACCAATAGCAATAAAACTGAACGATCAATATGCTAAGCTAACGGATGGGTCTTGTCCATCACATCATTCTCCTAATGATGTGATCCCATTCATTAAATGACAACACATGTCTATGGTTAGGAAACTTAACCATCTTTCATTAACGAGCTAGTCTAGTAGAGGCTTACTAGGGACACGCTGTTTTGTCTATGTATCCGCACATGTATCAAGTTTCCGGTTAATACAAGTCTAGCATGAATAATAAACATTTATCATGATATAAGGAAATATAAATAACAACTTTATTATTGCCTCTAGGGCATATTTCCTTCATTCATTTACGAACAAGTGTTGATAGACCCTAAGAAGGCCTATTCAGTATTCACATCCCAAGAATGTATGGTGACCTCAAGTGTAGATCATGGCGTATACACTATACTTTAGACCAGCAAATGACAATTTGCACTACATCTCCAAGTAGGTATGTCACACCTATGTTCTACCAACGCAAGTCTTATTATCATACTGACATCACATATACTCACGACCTACGAAACAAGGTCATCGACAAATGATATGCTAATCTTCGAATATGTGCGCTCATATCCTCAATGGCTAGCAATTGTTATCATAACATCATACAACAAAGAGTTTCACAAAAACTAAAAGTATTCACCAACCTATGTCAAGATGATATTGAAGGACAATATTAGTAAATCATGGATACATGGGAGCATAATCATCACTATAATTGTCTCTAGATCATATTCCCAACCGAACATGTGACGTAAGGCCAAGGTTTGATAAATGAAGATGAGGCAACCTATTTTGTCTATGCTATACAAATAACTTTCTCATATGGTAAAACAACCACTCATGTTCTCTTATGTTATGTACCTATGTAAAAGAAATTGTTGTTTGAATAGTGTTTTGGCCTTTGTTGGCTAGTTCAGTTGTATTGTAAACTTTGTACTCAGGAAATTTTGGAAAATAAATCTGGTAGGTTGTTCTCCCTTCATCGTCCCACAAAATATTAGTGTATGTTTTGTCTCTTGAGATATGCAAATGACTTGTTGACGTCGTGCAAGTGCACAAGAATAATTGTATCAAAATTCCAGGGAAGTATTTTCCAAAAACTTGTTATTCTTAAAAAAGAATAATAACTTTCTTCCAGTTCTAGTTCTAGCTCTAGTCCTAGTTTAGCATCATCTATATAATTTCTTCTAGTTGCAAGATGGCGAAAGTTATTATTCTTAAAATGTCGACAAGTCACATTGTCAGTGAATGGTATTCAAACTGACCAATATTGAACTAGAACCACAGTTGACCAAATATTGTACACTTACTTTTCTGTAGAATCAAAAGCAGTGTAGTGCATGATGAAAAGTATGGAGTTCAAAATTTGATGTAATATGGGACCTGGTTCAAAGAAACTATACTGTGTTTTTATTCATATATTCACATATGGCAATATCAGACGTCATCTCAAACAATTAACACATGATCCTATGATACATAATACAAGACACATAATAATAACAACTCAACCAAATGAAATAGACTAGAGAGAACTATCACACATCGCTCTTGATGGCAGAGCTATAGCCGGTTTGGTCATCATAGAACTTGGACCATAGCATGACACCACCGTACTTTGAAGAGCCCTTGATGAGTGGCAGCACACGTGAAGTGAGCTCGCTGGCAGGGACGAACCCTGTGCCCGCCGCGTCCTTGGAGGCCGGAAGCCCCAAGAAGATCTTCCCCGCCGGCACTGACTCCCACTTCTTCCACGCGTCCATGAATGCCCCCCGCCCCGCACTGAACTAGCATTCTTCGTTGTTGTAGAACTGCACCCACACATAGTCGAACAGCCCAGTGCTGGTCGCACCGCCGTCCCATTCATCCGGGAACGGGCACTGCGGTGCCGCGCTCAGCAGTACGGTATTGCCTCCGTTCTTTCCCAAATTCTTTAGGTCAGTGGCGAGATCGTTCCAGAACTTGGCGCTGCCTTGCTCGATGTCAAAGTCAATGCCGTCCAGCACGACGTCGCCGAGGGGACCGGAGGAGGACGCACCGCCCAGGTAGTTGTTCCAGAGGTACAAGGCAACCTGCTGTGCGTCGCCGGGAGAAGAGAGGCCATAACTACCATCGCCGCCGCCGATGGAGAGAAGGACTTTCACGCCACGGCTCTGGCACATTTTGATGTCCTTGCTCTGGCCTCTGCAGCCACCGGACGAAGGGTCGCAGTGGCTGGCAAGGTCAAGCTGTGGCGTTTGGCCCTTGCCGAACTTTGGGAGAAAAGCGAGGATGACGAACTTGTAGTTCCCAGAGGCGCACGTCTCTGCTAGCGACGCCTCGCCGTCGTTCTGGCCCCAGTAGACGGCGATGCTGCCGGCATGGCACGTCGCGAGTAGCGCCACCAAGAGGGTGGCAGTGAGCTGGAGGAGAGGGAGAGCTCGGCTTGCCATGGCTCGGTTAAGTAAGGCTGAGATACAGAACAAATTTCGTTGCAGCCGGTATGTTTCCATGCTAAATAATTTTATACTAGGGCTCATCAACGGTTGATCGAAGTTTAGTGAAAGAAAGCGCGTCCCCTAAAAAAGGGTGCGTCCAAATCACAAACGCTCCACCGTACTCAACCAAAACATCAACAATACGTGCGATAGAAATTGCGCCTTCTCCTCTGTTTTCTGGGCGTATATTACAAAATCTTACTCCTTCTGGTCTTTTTTACTCCATACATAAGATTCGTCTAAAGTAAAACTTCAAAAAGTTTGACCGACTTTATAAAAAAAAGTATCAACATTCACAACACGAAATCAACATAGATGTATCATGAATTTAACTTTTACATTGTATAACTTTAGAATTATGGATGTTGATATATTTAATATAAATACGGTCAAACGAGTCCTGACAAATTTTATATGTGAAGTAAAAAAGAACCGGAGGGAGTACTAAATATGGACTAGTTTATTGTGATACGGATGCACATAGTTTAATTACGGAGCAGTCAAAATGTTCCTACCGAACCTTTTGATATCTTCAAACGCACAAGTGTGTGTTACTCGAACGGACAAAACATCAATCCTTCCATCCGGCCCCGACCGCATGAAGGCCCAACCCTAATTGCGGGAAGCTTCAAGCCGCCAAGCCGGGCACTTCTATATCTCGGTCATAGCAAGATGTAGGGCAGCCTCTCCTGAAGGCGATTGCCAGACCGTGCCAGCCCAAGTGTGCGGGAGGCCACAGGCCACAACTTGATTTCTTTAATGTTTTTTCATGTTTTTAAATGTGTATAAAAATATTTCTCATGTCTATGAAAAATGTATACAGAGAATATGCAATGTTAATCAATCATTTGAAAAATGTTAATCACACAATTGAAAAATGTTAAATATGTATAAAAAAAATTTATACATGTATACAAAAAATATACAATATGTATGAAATTAATTTTAATCATGTATGAAATTAATTTTGATCATATATTTAAATGATATTAAACTTGTATAAAAAATGTTAATCGTGTGTTGAACATTTTAATGATGGCAATACACATTTTTCACACACAATATACATTTTTTATATACATCAGAAACAATTTACATACATGTTTAACATTTTTAAAATAAAGAATTAACTTATTTTGATTATATGTTTTTGGTGTCTACTTTTATTTAATGTATGGTGTACATTTCTTTTACACATCAGTAGCATTTTTATACACATTTAATATTTTGAAAATGCGTGATCAAATGTTTTTCATATATAAAAAAAGAAGACAAACGAAAACTTAAAAAGAAATAAAGGAAATCATTATAAAAAGAAAAAGAAAACCCCAAAAAAACCACCAAAAATAGAATAAAAAGGCGAGAAAGAAACAAAGAAAATGAAGAAAAAACCTATAAAAATCAGGAAAGATACAAAAATAAAACTGGCAAAAAAATGAAGAAAAGAAAAATACTAGTGAAAACCAAGAAAGAAACAAAAACAAATCGAAGAAAACAAAGGAAAAATAAGGAAAATAAAAGAAAAATGAAAATATGATAAAGAAACAAAGAAAACCAGTGAAAAACAAAAGACCTAAAGAAAATCGGCGAAAAAACAAAGAAACCGAAAAGAGAAACGAAAAAAACAAAGAAACCCGCTTTTGAACCAGTGAAGCGACCGTAAGCCATGGAGCGAAAAAAACAATGAAACAATGTGACCCAGTTGCTACGCAAGATAAAAATTTCCTTCAGATAAGAGAAGTTACCGACTCGCAATAAGCGACTAATAGCTCTTGCGCGCCACCCCTGCCCAACACCGAGTCCCCGAGCGCTCGCAAACGCGAATGAATGGCACAGCTAGCCCACCCGACACTAGCACTGCTTCATTCCATGGAGACTACTCAACGTGCGTGAGTAGAAAAAAGTGTGTGTTGTTTCAAACACACGAGATTCAAGGTTTATCTTGTTCAAACCAAGCCACCAAACCAGTAGCGGCGGCAGGATCAATCCATACCCTAGGCAAGTTGTTAGATACTGTATGCTACATTGCGCTACAGTGTCATTTTTGCTACAGTAAACAATGCCAAACTCCTCCACGCCCTAGGCCAAGGCCCTGCCTACCTGGGGCCTAACACAACCCCTGCTCCGAACCATGATCTGGTTTGAATGGTTGTACTTGTTGCGATGATGACATCACTCTAAAGGCCAAACACATGTACATTTGGGCAATACTTTTTGGTATCTTTTTCCTTTTGTGTGTGTGCTTGTTGGGGGTGGGGGGGTGGGTAATATGATTATGTCCAATGAAGCCCATGAGTTGTGTTGGGCATGAAGGAAATATGCACTAGAGGCAATAATAAAGTTGTTATTTATATTTTCTTATATCGTGATAAATATTTATTATTCATGCTAGAATTGTATTAACGGAAAACTTGATACATGTGTGGATACATAGACAAAACACAATGTCCCTGGTAAGCTTCTACTAGACTAGCTCGTTAATCAAAGATGGTTAAGTTTCCTAGCCATGAACATGTGTTGTCATTTGATGAACGGGATCACATCATTAGAAGAATGATGTGATGGGCAAGGCCCATCTGTTAGCTTAGCAATGATCGTGAAAGTTTTATTGCTATTGCTTTCTTCATGACATATACATATTCCTTTGACAATGAGATTATGCAACTCCCGGATACCGAAGGAATACCTTGTGTGTTATCAAACGTCACAACGTAACTGGGTGATTATAAAGATGCTCTACAGGTATCTCCGAAGGTATTTGTTGGGTTAGCATAGAGCGAGATTAGGATTTGTCACTCCGAGTATCGGAGAGGTATCTCTGGGCCCTCTCGCTAATGCATATCATAATAAGTCTTGCAAGCAATGTGACTAATGAGTTAGTTGTGGGATGATGCATTATGGAACGAGTAAAGTGACTTGCCGGTAACGAGATTGAACTAGGTATGAAGATACGGACGTTCGAATCTCGGGCAAGTAACATACCGATGACAAAGGGAATAACGTATGCTGTCATTACGGTACGTCCGATAAAGATCTTCGTAGAATATGTGGGAACCAATATGAGCATCCAGGTTCCACTGTTGGTTATTGACCGGAGAGGTGTCTCGGTCATGTCTACATAGTTCACGAACCCGTAGGGTCCGCACGCTTAACGTTCGATGACGATTTGTATTATATGAGTTATGTGATTTGGTGACCGAATGTTGTTCAGAGTCCCGAACGAGATCACGGACATGACGAGGAGTCTCAAAATGGTCGAGGGGTGAAGATTCATATATAGGACGATGATATTCAAACACCGGAAGTGTTTCGAGGCATACCGGGTACATATCCGAGTACTGGGGGGGTTACCAGAACCCCCCGGGGGAATAATGGGCCTTATGGGCCATAGGAGGGAAGCACACAAGCCCACAAGGGGTGGTGCACCCCCCCCCCTAAGGAAGGAGGCCGAATAGAAGGGGGTTCGGCCCCCCTTTCCTTCCTCCCCCCTCTCTTCCCTTTTCCCCCTTCCGGTAAAAGGAAAGGGGGAGGCCGAATTGGACTAGGGGCCCAAGTAGGATTCCTCCTACTTGTGCGCCCCCTTGGCTGCCTCTCCTCCCCTCCAACCTATATATACGTGAGGGGCACCGCTAGAACACACAACATTGATTCCTAGCCGTGTG
>NC_057802.1:480895398-480903685 GCF_018294505.1 Triticum aestivum | reverse complement strand
GTCATATTGTCGTAGTGCTTAGGCGAAGCCCTGCGCGGATCACTTCACCATCACCGTCACCACGCCGTCGTGCTGACGAAACTCTCTCTCAACACTTTGCTGGATCAAGAGTTCGAGGGACGTCATCGAGTTGAACGTGTGCAGAACTCGGAGGTGTCATACGTTCGGTGCTTGATCGGTCGGAACGAGAAGAAGTTCGACTACATCAACCGCATTGTCAAACGCTTCCGCTTTCGGTCTACAAGGGTACGTGGACACACTCTTCCCCTCTCGTTGCTATGCATCTCCTAGATAGATCTTGCGTGCGCGTAGGATATTTTTAAAATTGCATGCTACGTTCCCCAACAGGACACACTTTTCCCATGGTGGTAATTGAAATTTTGATGGCCAGAATAACTACACAAGTGGAATGGTGATAAAAATAGCGTATGCAACTAGGTATCTAAATCAATAAATCAATGTCATGGTGGTAACCGGAACTTGAAAGTTGGGTAACCATGATACTGCTATCGTCATAATTATAACCTAAATTACCCCATAATTATATTACTGTTACGATGGTAATGCCAAATTGAATGACTCAGTAAGTACATATATATGTTATGGTGATCACTCCTACCTAGACATCTGAGTAATTACATCAATGCAATACTGGTAAATATGACATGTGTAGATTCTATTGTGGAAAGCATTTACCTAAAAGTCTGGGTAACTACACCATTCTATGGTCATAATGATAACCTAAATACTCTCTCCATTCACAAATATAATATGTTCTAACTTTTTTCTAAATTTGATGTATATAAACACATTTTAGTGTGCTTGTTCACCCATTTTCAACCCATATGTCGTCCAATGTGAAATATCCAAAATATTTTATATTTGTACAACGAGGGACTAGTTGAGAAACTACATACATATGTGTGATGGTAGCTGTAATCTATGGGTGTGTTTGATAGGGTGCATGAGGGCAAAAGTTTTCAATCCGACCCAGTTTTACTTGTTTGGTAGGGTGCATGGGCTCACCTGGGCTATGCCCATCTAATGCAAAAAGGGCCCTCAGTCATGCCCATCTCATGCAACCTAGAGAGGGTGCATGGAGGCAACCATGCTCGCCCCGACCCTCGTCCCCACCCATCAGAACACGTCCAAATATGTTTAAATTTCAAAAATTGTTCGTAATTTCAAATTTTGTTTAAATTTTCAAAAAATATTTAGAATTTCAAATTTTGTTTAAATTTTAGAAAATGTTCAGAATTTCAAAATTTGTTTTAATTTTCGAAAAAGTTCAGAATTTCAATTTTTTTTTAAATTTCCATAAAATGTTTAAAATTTCAAATTTTGTTTAAATTTTCAAAAATGTTTAGAAATTCGAAAAAAATAAAATGTTCAGAATTTTAAAATTTGTTTATTTTTTATAAAGTGTTCAGAATTTCAAATTTTGTTTAAATTTTCAAAAAACTCCATATATTCAAAATGTGTTTAGATTTTCAAAAAAATGATTGGCAGCCTGCATGTCCAAACCGGTTGTAAATACCCCGTGCTACCATCTCCCACCGGTTACACCTAATAGTCAAAAAATATGCTCAGCCTGCATGAAATTAAGATAAAAGTTGCCACAACCGACGAAAATAGCACGAGATGACTAAACACCTAGCTTATTATTGGGCTGTTGTCCAAACCGGTTGTAAATACCCCGTGCTACCATCTCCCACCGGTTACTCCTAACAGTCAAAAGCTCACTGGCTTCTGGAAGAGTGAGTAATGACCACATACGGATCCAAGTAGTGGCCGTGTATATAACCTGTAAAAATATTATAAGAGTTTGTCTGTTAAAAATCATATCATTTATGCAGTTCCATATAGCCAAAAGTAATGCGCATACTCCTATCTGAATATGTCCCGCAGTATTTGGCTCCACTCCACTTAGCCACATCCCAAATAACGTGTTAATACTATTTGGAGGGCTAATATTAAAGGCTATACGAATCGAACATCATAAAAGTTTGGCGAGCGAACAATTGAGAAATAGGTGTTGAATAGTTTCATCCTGGTCATAAAAGCAACATCGTTTACTACCTACCCATCTTCGCTTTGCCAAGTTACCCTTAGTCAGAATCACCTCCTTGTGAACGAAGCACGTGAAGATTTTGATTCTTAAAGGTACTTTAATCTTCCAAATATGCAATGACTTTGGAATTGGACCAGAATCAAATAGGTCTAAATACATAGATTTCATTGAGAAAACTTCATTTACAGATAGTTTCCTATGAATTGAATCTGTCTCATCAGAGAGGTGAATGTCCATCAACCTCCGCACGAGATGTAGCCATGCTTCCCATCGGTCTCCTACTAAGGACCTCCTGAACTGGATGTTTAGTGGGTCAGACTGTAATACTGTAGCAACATAAGCGTCTTTACGCTGTACAGTATTATAAAGAGACGGATATTGTGTGGCTAAAGGCGTCTCCCCTAGCCATGTATCCTTCCAGAATATAGTTGAATTACTGTTCCCAATGATGAACTACATCCTATGAAAGAATGTTGCTTTCATCCTCATTAGCCCCTTCCATAAAGGTGAATCATCGGGTCTTACAGTAACCTGGGCCAAGGTCTTAGATTGCAGGTACTTATTACGCAAAATTGTACCCATGTAACTTCATCTCAATCGAAAGCCTGTACAACCATTTACTCAGCAGGCATCTATTCTTTACTTTGAAATTCTCAATCCCAAGCCCACCCTGGTCCTTCGGTCTACAAATAATATCCCACTTGGTCAGCCAGTATTTTGTCTTTATCTCATCACATTGCCAGAAAAATCGTGATCGATAAAAGTCTAAGCTTTTCCATACCCCTACAAGTACTTTAAGGAAAGACAATAGGAACATTGGCATACTTGTGAGCACTGAGTTTATCAGTACCAAGCGACCACCATAAGACATAAGCTTACCTTTCCAGCAGTTTAGTTTTTTTATCAAGTTGATCTTCAATACACTTCCACTTCTTGCTGGATAGTTTGCGATGATGAATTAGTATGCCTAGATAGCTAAATGGTAGGGACCCCAGTTCACATCCAAACAATTGTCTGTAAGCCACTTGTTCATCTTTGGCTCTCCCAAAATGGAACAATTTACTTTTGTTAAAAGTTGATCTTCAACCCCGACAATTGCTCAAACAAGCATAGCACAAGCTTCATTTCTCTAGCCTTTGCCAAATCATGTTCCATGAAAATAACAACGTTGTCAGCGTATTGGGGTATGGACACCCCTCCCCCCGTCCACAAGATGGGGTACGAGTCCGCCTACGTGCCCATCCTCTTTGGCCCTACCAATAAGAATTCTCAACATATCTACCACTATGTTGAACAAGATAGGAGACATCGGGTATCCCTGTCTTACGCCCTTTTGCGTCTGGAAAGAATGGCATGTGTCATCATTCACTTTAAACCCTACGCTGCCTTTTTGCACAAATGACTCGGCCTGTCCTTATCATATGCCTTCTCAAAGTCTACTTTGAAAACCAACCCATCCAGTTTTTTCGAGTGCATTTCATGTAGTGTTTCATGTAGGACGACAACACCCACTAGTATGTGTCTGCCCTGCATGAAAGCCATCTGAATTGGTTGCACCATACTATGTGCAATCTGCATCAGTCGGTTCATACCAACTTTAGTAAAAAAAATTGGTTTCAAGTCCAGTAGTTTTTTTTCAGTAGTTACAATGAAGTGGGAAATCTAACCTCCTTTTCTTATGGATTAATTTAAATATTGGGTAATCTTTGGTTCCAAGTTCAGTTCTTGTTCTATGCCTAGTATGTGCTCAAATATATTAGCTTACAAAACATGAGATGAATATTGTCAACAATGTCAGCACGATTTACTTATGGATTAATTCAAATGAAAATGGTTATATATATTCAATATGATATGATCTGGAAAGAATATTTGAGATGTATTTAATTCTTAAACGATTTTCCAGATATTATTATCATGTATATCCATCGGTCATTTCTTCGCATGAAAGTCCGAATGAATGAAAAAGGAGAAATATGATTCCCAAGAGAACGGCAGAAGTGACATGGTCATAAGCCTTGGAGGATGGGACTTGACAACTCGTTACATTATATGGTTAACTCATGCATGTGAAGATGGAGTTATCCAATTTCACGATGAAGTGGCCGGAGCAAGTCTGAGATCGAGGTCGAGCCCCACCCCCATCGCGGAGGCTTCCTCGGTACTGTCATCCGCTGGAGTGCAGGCACGAGCACCACTGCTGGTGCTGATGGCGGCGCTGCCGCAGTCCCTTGGGTCCTGGAGCAGCCGCGGCTCGGCGTGGCACCCACCACCGGCTGGCAGAGCATGGAAGGGCAAGCCCGCCGCTGACTGGTGCGCGAGGTAGACCCATCTGTGGAAGGCGTCCCGCGTGTAGGCCGACGACCCTGCGTGTCCCACGGCGATCAGGTGCCCCGGCGGCGGCGCGAAGTAGCTCATCCTGGCGTCGACCTGCAGGCGCGCGCGCTTCAGCTGCTGCCGCTCCTTTTTGTGCGCGTTCTGATGCCCGCCCAGCGCCTGCGAGTTGGCGAACTCGCGAGAGCAGTACTGGCACCCGAACCTCCGCGCGTCGGCCGGCGGCGTCGGCGGCGGAGTCAGCACGGCGGCAGCGGCGTCGGTGGCGCCGCCGGGCACGTCGTAGCCGAAGATCCTTAGGGACGACGGGCTTGCTGGCGTCATCTTGGGCTGGTCGCACCGTATGTCCGCCATGGATGAGCGCGCTTGCTAGGTGACACGTAAGTGTTGAAGTGCTCAAGTGTTAGCGACGCATGAGGTGAGAGATTATGTAGCGCGCGGGGAGCAGAGGGAAGTCGCACCTGCACGGAGAAAACGGAGTCATGCATGGGACGGGAAGAAATCGGAGGACATGCTCGTGCCTGCACTCCAGCGGATGACAGTACTAGAACGGCCTAGCAAGATTGGAGGTAGGTGAGTGAACATTGAGCAGATGGTCACACGCAACGCCAAAGCTTCCACCTTCCAGATGAGACATCAAAGTAGCATCGTTCTAGAACGGCAAAGTACGTCTGCTTGTGCGCTACGCTGGCCCTCCGGGATGCCATTCTCGTACCGCTCGATGTATGGGTGTGAATGACATCTTTATCGATTGTGTCGTTTGTAGATGGTGACATGAAGGTTCCATGAGTTCCGCGCAAGGTAGGACGTACGGAAAGGGAGGGGAATTTTTGGTGTATGGGGACATATGCATCCTATATGGGAAAAAATTAGTAATTCAATAAAAGGTCAAAAATTCCTGAAAATATTTTTAAAATAAACTTGACCTTCTATTGTACTCGTGAGAAATAAAATCCACAAAAAAATATATCCTTTTGTCTTCTTTTCAAAACAGACAAATTTTTGGCTAAAATAGTGTGAATAGTGACTTATAATAGCAAATAAATTTTGTCTTTTTTGCTGTGAGGTCAACTTTTGTTTTTTTTTCGTCGAGATTTATATATCAGTGCAAAAGTAAGTCAAGTGTTTTGTCAAAATAGTTCTTACCTATTTTGACTTTTTATTAAAATATTTAAAAAAATCCCCATATAAGATGCATATACAACCAGGAACCAAAGTGTATTTTCCGTACGGAAAGGCCTATTAGCTTACCTGCACCTTTCCCTTCTTGTCAACACTCAGTACCAACCAAGAAGAATTTTTTTCATTGTATATAAGAACTTCATAATAGATTGGTAGAGGAAAAAGTTAAGAATAGGTTTGCTTCTTTCTATTAGTCTCTGGCCAACAAATCAAGAGGACTCACGTAGTAAAAGCATTGTTTACATATAAAAGAAGATTCACACACTAATTAATTACATTATTTGATAAGAAGCTTCTAGGCGCCTGGCTGTGCATTTGAAGGGGCATTTAATTAGTTAGATAATATTTCTCTGAAGTGGGCTGAACCTACAGGAGTCTTGCACTGTTGTGTAGACTGAGATTAGCCCATACCCCTTCGCGGCCAGGGGCACGATCGTCTTATATAAAAAAACTGCCCACACGTGTCGACGCCGATACCCTCGTGCGCCCGCGTATATGGGGCTGCCGAGCGAGCCGCGCCGCGCAGCCGCCGACAGCCAACGAGTCGAGCCGCACGCGTGGGCCCACAATGTCGGGGTCAATGGCATGGGCCCACAATATCGGGTCAAGGGTTTATTCTAAGACGGCGTTGACCGGGCAGTGGGGCGTGCGTGTGGGCGTGGGCGTGGCGCGTGCGTGTGGACGTGGTGCGTCTGTCATGGGGCACTAACTGCATGTCCGCATTAAATCTGGCATTCATGCCGGCACCGCCTCCTCGCGCCAAGCGCCACCGACGGCCGTTGACCAGTCGCCTCTGCCGCACCTGCACTCGCCTTCCACAACCGGCCGCCTGCCGCCCGCCGCCGCGTCGGGGCGCCCGCCTGATGGCCTCCTCTGTCGTGCCTCCGCTGCCGCGCCTGCGGCGACCAGCCGACTGCCGCCCGCCTTCCGCCTCGGGCCTGCCGCGGCCGCATGCCCACGCGTCGGGCCGCCCGCCTCCCACCGACGCTCCACCGACGCCTCCCTCTCCCCGCCGGCTATAAAAGGCCAACCCGTGTCGGCCTTCTCCACCCCATCTTCTCCACTCCACCGCGCCACTCCATCTTCTCCACTCCACCGCGCCCGCCATGTCTTCGAGCGACTCCGACGAGGGGGCTTGGCCGGGCGGCGCCTGGCCGTCCAGCCTCACGATCGGCCACACCGAGGACCTCGCGCGGTTCGGCCTGATGGTGCCGCCGGTGACCAAGGTGCCGGGGCCATGGAGGATCGGCGCCGACGGCAGACCCACACTTGGCCCGCCGCCGACGACAGCGGACCTCCGCGCCTTCCCTGGCGGCAGTTACAACAGAAGGGCCCGCCATGGCTTCTGGCGCGGCAAAGATTTCGACGTCGTCCTCGGCGCGTTCAGGGACGTGGCGGCCGGCCGCCCCGTCGGAGACATCACCGCCGAGGTCGGGTCTAGCCGCCGCCACGCCGCACCTGCTCCCGCCCCACGGGCCCCGGCACACCAGCCGCCCCCTGCCCCGGCGCTGGTCCCCGTCCCGCCGGAGCAGGCCGCCCTCATGCAGGACGGCGACCCCGACGACCCGCCGGGGCTGCTTACGGTGCTGGCCCAGTCGGCAGACGAGGCGGCCTTGGCGGCAGTGCAGTTGCAGCAGGCGCGGGAGGAGGCGGACTTGTGGGCGTCGGACGACGACTTCAGTGGCGACGACGGCGACGGCGGCATGGCGCCGGTCATCGATCTCACCGGCGGCGGCGACGAGGAGTTGTCTAGGTTAGGTTTAGGTTTAAGTTAATGTTTAATTTAAGTTTATGTTTAAATTTAAATTCGATTCTAAGTTATGTAGTCGGATTGGTTTAAGTCTATCTTCAATTATGAATGAAGTCGGGTCGGTTTATCTAAAAAAATTGGTATGTTTCATTTGATGATGTAATGAATTGTCGTGGTATTCGAACATTATGAAAATTGTTAAAATATTGAACCCTAAAATTGTGAAAGAATAAACGGAAAGACGCAAAATAAACAAAAAACTGACCGGACAGACGCCCCGTGTCATTTATATTGTATTTTGTTTTTTAATTAATATTCAGAAAATATGTTTTACTAATGTGTTTATTTATACATTATAAAAAACCTCACAATTGTTTATACATATGTACCTTTATTTATACTTTATAAATTATGTGTATATACATTAAAAAACGACCTTCAGAATGACCTCAATGTTTGCAAACGAGTTGATATGCCCACCCCAACACTCAACTAAAAATTGAACGTATTCCCACACCAAACACATGTTGCGGCATCTCCGAAGAGTAGTTTACTGTGTTTTCTCCGTGAAAATCGTACAAAATGTCTTGACTGCAAAAAGCCACGAAACTTTTCATGCATCCTAGTCATGATGGTAGAACACTATCAAAAAAAATTGGGTTCATTTGAAGGATGTCGAAAAAAACGCATTTTCGGACGGGGCCTTCGCTCCTACCCGAACGGTCTCCGGAGAACGAGGTCAATTTTTTGACATATTCGAAATGACCTCAAATTTTGCAAGTGAGTTGGTATGCCCACTCCCACACTGAATCCAAAAATTGATCGTATTTCGACACCAAAAGCACGTTGTGTCACGTCCGGTCAGTGTTTTAGGTGTTTTCACCGAAAAAGCTGTACAAAATTCATAAAGTGGCAAAAAGCCACGAAACTTGTCATGCATCCTAGTCATG
>NC_057802.1:480879770-480895220 GCF_018294505.1 Triticum aestivum | reverse complement strand
TTTGAAGGATGTCGAAAAAATTCCTTTTTGGACGGGTTCTTCACTCCTACCCGAACGGTCTCCGGAGAACGAGGTCAATTTTTTGCCATCTTCAGAATGGCCTGAAATTTTGCAAATGAGTTGGTATGCCCACTCCCACTGAATCCAAAAATTGATCGTATTTCGGCACCAAAAGCACGTTGCGTCACGTCCGGTCAGTGTTTTAGGTGTTTTCACTGAAAAATTGTAGAAAATTCATAAAGTGGCAAAAAACCACGAAACTTGTCAGGCATCCTAGTAATGATGGTAGAACACTATGAAAAAAAATTGGGTTCATTTGAAGGATGTCGAAAAAAACGCCTTTTCGGACGGGGCCTTCGCTCCTCTACCCGAACGGTCTCCGAATAATGAGGTCAATTTTTTGACATATTCGGAATGAACTCAAATTTTGCAAGTGAGTTGGTATGCCCACTCCCACACTGAATCCAAAAATTGATCGTATTTCGACACCAAAAGCATGTTGTGTCACGTCAGGTCAGTGTTTTAGGTGTTTTCACCGAGAAAAATATAGAAAATTCATAAAGTTGCAAAAAACCACGAAACTTGTCATGCATACTAGTCATGATGGTACAACACTATGAAAAAAAATTGGGTTCATTTGAAGGATGTCGAAAAAAACTTATTTCGGACGGGGCCTTCGCTCCTACCCGAACGGTCTCCGGAGAACGAGGTCAATTTTTTGACATATTCGGAATGACCACAAATTTTGCAAGTGAGTTGGTATGCCCACTCCCACACTGAATCCAAAAATTGATCGTATTTCAACAGCAAAAGCACGTTGCGTCACGTCCGGTCAGTGTTTTAGGTGTTTTCACCGAAAAAATTATAGAAAAAACATAAAGTGGCAAAAGGCCATGAAACTTGTCATGCATCCTAGTCATGATTCGAAAAAAAACCTTTTCGGATGGGGCCTTTGCTGCTACCTGAAGGGTCTCCGGAGAACGAGTTCAATTTTTTGCCATCTTCAGAATTGCCTGAAATTTTGCAAGTGAGTTTGGTATGCCCACTCCCACACTGAATCCAAAAATTGATCGTATTTCGACAACAAAAGCACATTGCGTCACGGCCGGTCAGTGTTTTAGGTGTTTTCACCGAAAAATTGTTGTAAATTCATAAAGTGGCAAAAAGCAACGAAACTTGTCATGCATACTAGTCATGATGGTACAACACTATGAAAAATATTTGGGTTCATTTGAAGAATGTCAAAAAAAACTTCTTTCGGACGGGGTGAGACAAAATTTCTGTAGTGTGGCAAACGATAAAAATAAGACAAATAATAATGATGTGATTTGAGTTTACACTGCAACTGGCAGCTCTGACGCACTGCCTGGATAGTGTAATGAGCTTACACTGCCCGGGCAGTACGGCAGTGCTGCCCCTGGCAGTGCAAAGTCAAATCAAATTATTACTAACTATCTCATGTAGCAAAGTGCACGAACGCAGCTATATAAGCCGGTCGTGACGTCCCTCGGCGCGCGAGGTGGGACTAAACAAGCGCCCCTCCCACCTCCCCCGCGCCGTGACTCATAGGAGGCAAAAAAAAGTGAGGCAAAAAAAGGCCCAACCATTCTTACAGGCCACAACTGCACGTAATCGGTCCGGCCCGATCAAGCCAGCCGGCGAAAGGGCCGGCCTTTCGGCCCAGCTACGGCCTGCAGGACAGTCACAACAGGGCAGTGGCGGGACAATGCGAGATTCAAATGAGTTCGAAAGGGTTGTGGGAGGCAGGTATATAAGGTGGTCGCAGCGTCGTTCGGCAGGCGAGGTGGGACTAAACTTTAGTCCTGACCCCCGCCGACCCTGCCCCCGCACCACCACAGCGTCAATGGGCCGGCCCACACGCGCCGTCTCGCACCGTAACTGGGCCGGCAACGCGCGCCGTCCTGCAAATATTTTTTTCAGTTATTTGTGTAGATTATTAATTACATTTTTAATATTTATGAATGTTCATTAATGGCTAAAAAGCACTACTTAAAATAGAATTATTAATTAGATTTTTAATATTTATGTAATGTTCATTATTTAAATTTTTATGTCTTCTTCACTAATGGATAAAAAATTCCATAATAATAATGAGTTTTTTGCTATAACTAATAATTTGGAAAACACCCTTAATAATTGTACATATATGCAAAGTTTAGTACTGTTATGTGCAAAGTTTAGTAGTGTTATATGCATTTTGTTATCGTTTAAAAAATGTTCCATAATTATAAAGAAACAGTATTGAATATAGAATATTATTTGATAAAAAGTGCACGGAGTGACAAAATGATAAAAAAATAAGATAGCTAGTTAATAAAGTGATTTGACTTTACACAACTACCCGGGCAGCAGTGTTGTGTTGCCCGGGTAGTTATGTAACGTCAAATCTCATTAGTATTAGCTATTTTATCTAACAAAGAGCACAAACGCGGATATATAAGCCGGTCGTGGCATCTCTCGGCGCGCGAGGTGGGACTAAACAAGCGCCCCTCCCACCTCCCCCTGCGCCGTGACTCATAGGAGACAAAAAAAGTGAGGCAAAAAAATGGCCCAACCATCCTTGCAGGCCGCAACTGTGCATAATCGGTCCGGCCCGATCAAGCCGGGCGGCGAAAGGGCCAGCCTTTCGGCCCAGCTACGGCCTGCAGGACGGTCACAACGGGGCAGTGGCGGGACGAGGCGAGATTCAAATGAGTTCGAAAGGGTTGTGGGAGGCAGGTATATAAGGGGGTCGCGGCGTCGTTCGGCGGGCGAGGTGGGACTAAACTTTAGTCCTGACCCCCGCCGACCCTGCCCCCGCACCATCGGCACAGTCAATGGGCCGGCCCACGCGCGTTGTGGCGCACCTCATTGGGCGGCCAACGCGCGCCGTCGTGGACTTTTTTTTAGTTTTTTGTGTCAAAAATAGTCTTAAGTTTTTTAGTTACTTATGCCTTTCGTTATCGTTTAATAAATGTTTCACAATTATTGAAAAACACTACTTAATATAGAATTTATGAAGTAGTTATATTATATTAGTAATTCTATTTTTCATATTTATGTAATGTTGATTATTTAATTTATTAGTTAAAAAATGTTCCATAATTAAAAAAATATTTAATCAAGAATTTATTTAGTATTTAAATTATACATATGGCAACTTTACTATTGTTATTTGTGTCAAAAATAATAATGAGTTTTTTTATAATTTATAAGTAAGAACTAACATATTTCAGTTTATTAAAAAAATGAGTTTTTTGTTATAACTAATAATTTATGAAATGTTTAATAATTATTCCGAAAACCCTATGAAATTCATACGGTGTCGAAAAATTATGAAAACTTGCACGCATGATGGCCCTGGAGATGCGGGCGTGTGCAAAAAGTTTGGGGTCCACCGGCTGAGTCAGAAAAGAAAACGCACTACGGAGCTGACCTCCTTCATATCTGATCAGTGCTGGCTGCATAGGTGGTACGAGGTGGCATGTATGAAATGTCCCTCAATTTTGGCAGGCAGTGGGCATGCCCATCATAGGATCCCACGCAAGATTAGAACGAATTCGGGCACCAAACGCACGTTGCGTCACGCCCGGTCAGTGTTTTCGGTGCGTTTCAATGGGAAAACTTTAAGAAATTCGTACGGTGTCGAAAAATTATGAAAACTTGCACGCATGATGCATGATGGCCCTGGTGATGCGGGCGTGTGCAAAAAGTTTGGGGTCCGCCGGCTGAGTCAGAAAAGAGAATGCACTACGGAGCTGACCTCCTTCATATCCGATCAGTGCTGGTTGCATAGGTGGTACGAGGTGGCATGCATGAAATGTCACCCAATTTTGGCAGGAAGTGGGCATGCCCATCGTAGGACCCCATGCAAGATTAGAACGAATTCTGGCACCAAACGCACGTTGCGTCACGCCCGGTCAGTGTTTTCGGTGTGTTTCACGGGGAAAACCCTAAGAAATTCGTACGGTGTCGAAAAATTTGAATGGTTGAGTTAGAAAAAACGCATTAATATTTTCTATCAGCAAAAAAACGCATTAATATTTTCTGTCGTTAAAAAAACATTGGAGATAATGGCTCTCTTTTTGAAGAATATGCATGATCCTTGTGAACCTTCACAAGCTCTGAGCAGGTGAAGTCTCACATCGATCCTGCATATCCTCCAAATAGAGTCCCAGAAACACAGATGTTTGTTCATGTCAAAAAACAAAAGTATATAAAGGAGTCAACGGCGCGCCGGCTTAGCGATGTGGTATTAAACTAGAGATGTTAAAGTAAAATGCATTTATTTGTTTTCAATAAATGCATCATGGGCCAGCCGGCGGAAGTTTTACGGGACGGGCCAATAGGCCCACTATGGCGTGACCACGTCTATGACGCCGTACGTGCGTGCATGGGCATGGAAACCACGCCGCCATTACCTCGCCCCACGACCGCCTAACCTCGGCGCCTCCAGGCATGACCTCACCCCGATCCCACGGTCGCACCGCCGTGGCCGTCCCAACTCCCTTCCCTGCCGCCCTCACGACGGCCATACACTCTGGCATCTACGCGTGCGACTTGGATCTCGGCCCGGCCGGGCCGTCTCGGCAAAGTCGCCCACACCCAGAACCCTAGGGCGGGTCATCGGCCACCGCGGTGGTGTGGGCAGAGGGCACGCGGCTGCCACGACTAACCCACACCGGGTGGGGATAGCCAACGGGGGCTGCCGGTGCACCTCGCGTCGCCGGAAGATATGGTATTAAACCACGTGTAATGTTTTCTAAATCTCGTAACTAGTCAAATAACGTTCATCTTATTTAGAATGCAAGAATACGGAGATGTGTACTGCTCGGTTGAGTTATTTAGAATGCAAGAATACGGAGATGTGTACTGCTCGGTTGAGAAGTAGTGCGAATTGGTGGGAAAATTCACACCCAGACAGCGCATGAGGCTACGTGGCACAAATTTGGACAGTATGTTGAGAATTCCTTCGGTGAAAATGAGAAAAAATGTATTGGAATTTATGATTACAATCGTATGATACTAGTAGAAAGCGATTTATTATTCGGCCAAATACTGACGGCATCACTATGCTTAATGAAGATGTTTATGACATATTCGGGCTACGTAACAAGGGTGATGATGTGATTAGCATGATAGCAACAGTACAACTAGATGCCAAAAAAATTGTTCCGAATCGGTTTCTAGACAAAAGAACAGGCCTAATCCTCATCGATGACTTGATAAAAAATATTGTTGATAGTCAGTCATATGATGATGATTTTGTGAGAAGGGTCGTACTGGTTCATATGGGTACAGTCTTAGCACCACAATCCACCAAGTTTTTTCCTTATCATTATTACAAAATGGTGGAGGACGTCAACGCTATCAAGTCATACAATTGGAACGATTTCACGTTGGGGGTGTGCATGGATGCTATTAAAAAAACGGTCGAAGATCTTGAAAAATTCCATTGGCCTATCGGGAACTTAGCTCTTCAGTTACAAGTCATTTCGTAATAGTTGTATGTACATATATTTTTTATGTGATATATGTGTCTGACTAATTGTGTTTACTATCATGCAGTATATATACTGGGAAAAACTTGAGCCAATTGGTCTGGATGCATTTGATCCTTTGTCTCGTGAATACCCACTAATGCTTAACTGGCCAGAAACGGAAGAGAAAAAGCGAGACGACTATGACAACATACACGGGCGGGGTACTGGCAATGTAAGTCAATAAGTATAGTCCTTATTTGTTCCACATAGTAATTAAGTATATTCGTTATTTAATTCATTTTATTGTTTGTTGTACAGATTGAAAACTGCATTAGCGAAGAGTACAGACGTGCTAAGGTTGCACGTGAAGGGACTGTCCCAGAGGAAGAAACGAACAAAACTAAACGGAAAGGTGGTGGCGGGAGTAGAAAGCCAAGCACGTCGGCAGTTTCATCGAACATGAATTATAGTATGGACCGTGTGATGACATACATAAAGCTGCTTCACAAGGAGGTTCTCAATATTCCCGAAAGATGTGCACAGGTAATTTAGAAGTTGTATTGAATGTGCTTTAATTATTCAACTACTTATCGTGTTTCATTTGTGTTTGTAGATGGTAATGGAAAGGTTGAACACGGAAGGTGTGATGTACAAACCCAATAAGAGGGACAACATTGACGAATTTGATGATGTAGGTGAAGGAGTTGGGATGCAGAATGGCAAGTACAAGTCAAAATATTGGTCAGATGTTGAATCACCTACCGACGTAAAGATAGGAACATCTTTCATGGGTATGAATGATACCTCCGTGCCCGTTGATGACACGGTGCTCTGGCGACGACACCGGGTAAAGGTGAAGCTACTGATCCTTTCATTATAGACGATAATGGAAACTCTCCATCTTCGGCATCAACTGTATGGACAAAAGACTTTCCGTCTATGTCCCGAACCCCGCAGAATGCTGATATTTCTGGTGAGTCTATGGGTGGTTTGTCACCAACAAAGTCCGAAGGAACGTTCGAGAGTTTCCCGGCAAAGAGCAATATAGCTAATGGTTATGGCAGTCGGGACAATGAAGGTAAACGCAAACGAAATGCGTCGAAATATTGTCAATCCCCCTACGACCTTCTCATTACCCGCAAGAAACGTGTTAAAAAAGTAAGTCAAATACTACTTTATTATTCATTCATGCCTTATGTAATTTCTTTTATTATTTAACTGACCGTAACTGCATTGCTTTAGATCTGTTTGCATCGTCACCGCATTCAATTCTGGCAAGTTCTCTTAATATGACTCCGGATCACATAGAGGCAGCCACAGTTTTTGTTGAGACTCTTGCATCGTCAAAGAAGCATGTGCACTGAACCGTGGTTAATGTGCCACCACCAGATGGGGACATATGCACGCCAGCTATGCTTCATGATGTCCTCATGTTTAAATGGTTGAATGGCGATGTAAGTATGATTTGTTTTTAATAGAACCCTCATTTGTACTTTAGAAGTTGATAGAAATTTTATACTAATGTATGCAGATCATCAATGCATATTGTAAGCACCTACAACACCGTGGTTTTGCTGATCGTCACATATCAACAACGTGGTTCCCCAAATTTATGTTGAATAGGGCAAGGGGAAAGACCAAGTCAGTAAATAATATAAACTCAGAGAAGCTTACAAAGAAAATAAAGTCCTCACGAGAGTAATGGATGAGTATTTCGCACGGGACAAGGTATTGCTTTCATATTTATTAGTTTTTCTTAGTCAATAGTTTTTAATTGCACTAACATCATTTGGTTGTTATGTAGGCGTATTTTCCTATGCACGTTAACGAGAATCATTGGATAACCATAGTGATGCACACCGTCAAGGAGGAGTTTCAAGTTCTTGACTCAAATTCTAATGGTGCAATTAGCCAAAAAATTCGCAATATGATTGCCATACTGGTACGCTATAATTTTCGCACTCACATTAAAAAAATTGGGTCATGCATTATTCTGGTTTATATTGCGACATACATTATTCTGGTTTATATTGGAACAAATATATATTCTGGTTTCGTTAATTTGTTTCAGAGAGCTGAAATTTCTAAGGATATTATGGAGGCCAACTCAACTCTTGAAGCAAAAAAATATCCAGATGTCTCATCGTGGCCAATAAATGAGTACGAAATGTTGAGACAAAAAGATGGGTAAGTTCATACTGCATACAACTAGTACAAGCAAGTGCATGCTACGTCCTAAGCTGATCCCACGTGTTTATTGCAGAGTGTCTTGTGGACCTTTTGTGATGTGGTGCATAGAACACTGGGACGAAGATCGATGGACATATGAATTTGACCAGGAAGAGATTAATGCATCAAGGCCACGTATTGTCGCGGAAATTATTTTTTCGGAGGTGAACACATTAGAGAAGGTCAAGATGAAAATTGTTAAAATCATGGAGAAGGAATAGGTATTAGCATGGGTAGGGTTTTAGTCCCGTAGAAGGTTTCCCTGCCGTTGTTGGGTACTTATCACTTTGTTCGATTGTAATGCGACATGGCACTTTCAGTTTATTTGTTATGCTACTTTGTTAAAGGATATGAGACATGGCACTTCCAGTTTATTCGTTATGCTACTTTGTTAAGGGTTATGAGACATGACATTTTAATTGTTATGTGTGAAATATGATATATTTGTATGAATGTGTTACTGCTGTCATGACTTTTCTCGACTGTTAAAGATATAAAAATAATAATCTATGTGAAAAAAAAACATATTTAAAAAAAGGCCCAGGAGTGGTCGGGCGCGCACATGGAGACTTTACTAGAACGCCTTCGGGACGGCCTTTCGGCCGCCGAGTGGCATGGCCACGGCGTACAACAGGGCATTCATTGTAGTGGTTTGTAGTGAGCTTGTGAGAACGGCGACGACGTGGGTATATAAACCGGTCGTGGCGTCTCTCGACGGGAGAGGTGGGACTAAACCTAGTCGCCGCAATGCGCCAGCGTCCCTAGCCTCACACGAAGCGACCTTAAAGGGCCGGCCCACGCGCCCGACGCGCGTCGTTAATGGGCCGATGATCCGAGGGAAACAGATCGCCAGAAATCCCCCTCGGGATCGTTGCACCAGCCCGCGAAAGCCAAGTGGCATCCTGAACTTCAAAAACCGACGCTATCGGGGCTTGTTGAGACCATAGATCGCTTTGCGTAAAGGACAGACAAGAGAAGAAGTCAGAAGGGCAATTTTGCGGTAGCTTACGCGTCAGAAAAATAGAACCTTTCCGGCCCGGAAGATCGCTGCTTCGCTTCTGGCGACTAGCTTCTACCCACAATGGCTAAAGCTACCTTTTTCCCAACTCTGGGTAAAGGAAATCTGTACTTGACGACTGAACCAAATCCTTTGCCTTTATTTATTCTATTATTTTGATATAGATCAGCTGAAAACAAAACAAAAATACTACTACGTTGGGACAATGACCCACCTTTCTCTACTCAACCTTATCTCCAGTTTTATGAGAGAAAGAAGAGGAAGAATCGGCGAACATCCTAAAAATGGTACTTTTGTCTCAATCCGATCAAAAACAAACATATTCTATTGTGTGTTGACCACGGGGAAACGAATGGATTAAGATGAAGACGGACGGTTCAATTAGCGGACCTTACCAACATACTCAAAAAAGTATTCTATACTGGGGTCTGTGCTCTTGACAAGCAGTGTTTCCAGTCTAGCTGTGTCAAATCGGGTGTGAAGTGTCCTTCTAGGTTCTGGCTGGTAGAGCAGAGGACTGAAAATCCTCTTTAGTTTCACGCATGGGACTCTAAATCCCAATTGCGGGGGATCCATATATTATGAGGGAGTATAGAGAGGGGGTCTAGAGATAGTACAGTCTGTAGTGAACCTATTCATTAAATGGACTTTTCCCTTACCTCTCATCAGCTTCCCTTTCCCTCGCCGGTGCAGTGCCATAGACCTTTCTTTGTGAATAGCTAGTTCAGTTACAAGGGTGTATACAAAGGTCTGCTTATAGGTTGAAAAAGCCTCACAAGAATAGCAAATATTCATTGCATAATGGGGTCATTCGATATAGAGGAATAGTATGGGTTGGTGGCAAGCGATGGTGGATTTCCTAGCAGCACATCATACATATTTATACAGTAAATAAAATATTTCCATGGATGGGATTGCACGTAGTCCATTCCACCTTTATCCATCTAGGTTATCCTTCTTTCTTAACAAAGCAGAATGTGATGATCGATCCCTCTATTATGGGATTTATGTTTATACCAAAGCCTGAACGAGTCCCTTTTTGCTTTCCGATACTTTCTTGAAGGAATAGCATCTAAGTACAATAGTGTAGAGTTCCCCGCACTAAACATTGGAGAGAGTCTAAAAGAGGTGAAAGAGCTATAAAGAACTAAGGAAGAAGCCATTTGTAGCACTAAGAGGAAGATGTCTCACAACCAGACTTTTCTTTCAAAAGGATATATCAACCTGTAGTGAAACCGGGCCACCGAGCTTGCTTTTACCGCTCTTACAGCTCTCTCTCTTCTTTTTTATGGGTAGTTTGGCCCACTAACAAATACTTATAGAGGGATTGTACCAACCTTAGCTAGGGAGATAAAGGCCCTGCTCAATGTAAAAAAAGGATCTGGAAAAGAAGATAGGAATGGGGCACCAAGGAAGGATTGTAGGTAGGGATGCCCTTAGATCCGTTCTCAATAGCTCGTGATAAGGCAAGAAAGCGAGTAGATACCCTGCCCTCGCATTAAAGCAAGTGAGAAATAAACAACTGCTCGGAAAGCTTCGGTTTGAGCGTTGGTTTTGATGACAGTGAAGAAAGCTCGCCCAAAAGACGTATGTGGAACCAATGATACCAAAAAAAGAATCAAATATGAGGAGAACTGGGTGCATTGGTAAACGGCTCCGCCATAGCTTGTACTTAGAAGAGATCTTGTCTTTGCTGATTGGTAATCCCAGATATTATATTTTATTGGAAATTTGCCCGCCACAATAAGAAAGAAGCAAGCGAAACAGCTAGAAGCGCTCGCTTCGCCGCGCCCAACAATTCTTATTCACGGGAAAGCCAACCAAAAGATTCGATTCGGACTTCGTAGAGCCGGTGCTGCTGCTGTCTGCGTAGGGCCGTCCCCCACTCCCGTCCCGGGGCGCTAAGGGGTTTTGTTTTAGGAACAGACGGCGGTGTTTTGCTGGCGCCTCGAATCGACGCTTTTGTTGCGACATGCTAAGTTTTCTCCCCTATTGCTAGTAGGTTGATGGGTCATCATTTCTGAGAACTTCTCTCTCGCATAGAGGAGATCTTGGCACTACTTTATGTGTTCAATCCAGGGAGCCGCCCTCTTCTGGAGGAGAAAGGGCCGACGACCCATACTAGAACTCCAAGATAAGATCTTTCAGTTGATCAGACGGCCGAGGCCTTTAATAAGGTCCGGTTGTGCCAACGAGTTCTTCTAGTTATGAATCGCCGTAGGGAGGTAGCTGCAACTATCAAGCAATATCGGCCAATATGTTTATATTATGTTTGTTAGAAAATTGTGACTAAAGTACTGACAAATAGGCTTGAGAGAGTTGCAGATAAGGTGGTGAGTAAGAGTCAGACTGCATTTATGAAAAACGGAAATATTTTAGATGGGGTGGTCACTATCCATGAGGTGTTTCCATTATCAGCATTGACTTCATCACTGGATTACCAAAGTCCCATTACTATGATTCAATTCAGGTGGTGCACGAGACAAGCCAAACAAACAGAAACCGAATTAATACCGAAGAACACAAGCTGTGGGCCGTAAAGTGGAAACGGTTGCAGGCCAAAGATGTCCCCCTTTGCCACTAAGACTTGAATCTTTAACCATCGGAATACCATGTCCGCTCGGTCGGGCGGGACGAGACGTCTGCGACCGGGCCCGCGGCTGTCGCTCGGTCGGCGCCTGGGCCACCAGACACGCGCGTCGCGCACGGCGAATCATGCCGGACCGCACTAGCTGGACTGCGCGGGCCCGCCACTGCCTCGGCTGTCGGCCACCGCACGGGCTGGGCTGGAATATTCGTGGGATGGTGCGCCAATCATGCTGCCAGGTGGATCATCATCGGATCCAGCGCCGCTGCTGCCACCAAAATTGTTCTGGGATCATGTGCACGTTTTGTCCACATCGCGCCACTGTGCCTTGGTGGCGCCAACTCAGGACAGCGGGGGTATTTTTTATTAGAAAAAATGACCGCCGTGAATACAAACAACAACAGTACGTATAACATCACAGACGTAAATAACACTAGTTGCCCACACTTAGTTGCCCACACTTATAACATTCCGTCTCACAAAACAGTACCAATGATAGTTGGACACGCATTTAAATGTTTAGTCTCACACAAAAGCGATAATAAAACATAAAAAAATTGTCTGCAAATATAGTACGTGTAGCAACAACGACATGCTACTTGAACTCTGTCCCAATGCCTTCCATTGATTTAGAGCTCTACTTCATCTTCATAACCGGTTCCTACATAACAAATTGTAAACAACTCATCAGACAATTGTAAAGAGTGAAACAAAAAATAATTAAAAATGTAAAACTTACTTTTCATTCTGGGGGCACGTTTGCCGTCTATGGCCCTCTTCGCGACATATGCCACAAAGAGGACCGGGTTTTCTTTCAGAAAATGATTTTGGTCTTCCATTTTTTGTAACATTTGGATCTTTCTTTGCCCGCCCTGTCTTGCTCTGTTTAGGGGTGCCCTTCGTGGAAACTTTTACGGGATCACCTATGACATCAACATGTTGTTCCGGCTCACGTGGCTCCTCATGCACATTCCTTCTACTACCAACAGCATCATCATCAGGGACCTTTTTCTTAGCTATTATATTATGTAGACACTGCATCATCTCATCAAAGACGAATGGATCATTTGATGCAACATGGAAAGCTTCTGCTCCTGTTATACTGAGTTGACTATAGCGAGCACGCTGCTCTGCCCCTGTCCACCCCAGCCAAACATGTCACTCTTCCGCTGTGCAGGCAGCCCACCTCTCGCAACTTTCGACATCCTCTTAAGGATGCAACACTTAGGTATTTCAGATATTTTCAGATGAACCAACACATATAGAATGTGTTTGCAAGGCAACCCTTTCCGAAGCATTCGTCCACAACTACAGTCTATAGTATTGCCAGAGTTTTCAGCTCCATAATTCACGCTGAACTGAAATTTGCAGTTATTTCTCCATGTCACGATGAAGGTGTGACAGTCAACTCCAACTAGCATCTCAAAAATCTCAAGCTCTCCCATGTTCTTCAGATCTTGTTGAAAAATATAAAAATTGGAATGAGTGAATACTTTGGCAGCATGCTTCTCAATGTCCTTATATTCTGTGACTGATGGTGGCAATGACTGATTAGAAACACAGTCATCATGCGCCTCGTTCTGACGTAGTTGAACTATGCAATTCTCATAATGCACAACTAGATCAACAATAGTCATACCGTCGTCCAGGTGAAGGTGAAGACAAGAGTTAAGGCTTTCACTTCTCTGATTACTGCGCATACCCAGAAAAAAACCATCTGACAGATATGATGTTGCCCACAGACTCCTCTTCCTGTATATCCTACGCAGCCACTCTTCTGTTTTATCAGTCTTTCATTGAAGGACAAAAGCGTGCCATCTCGCCTCAAAGTTGGCCGGAAAGGTGGAGTAGTACAAGAGTGCCCTGAACTCATTTAGTGATTGTAATTAAGGTGCTTCTGCATATTTTTTCCCACGTGCCATGAGCAGAGACGGTGCAACACATCAACCAAAACCAACCGAATAGCTCGTATCATTGCAGCGTCTCCATCTGTGATGATTGACCTTGGCTTCTTCTGACAATTGGCCTTCAGGAATGTCTGGAGCAGCCACACGTACGTCGCTTCGGTCTCGTCGGACACAATGGCACAACCAAACACTGTGGTGCAACGGTGATTATTTACACCAACAAAGGGGATGAACGGCATACCGTATCTGTTCATCTTATACGTGCTGTCAAACATAGTCACATCTCCATACAACTGATAGTCCCGCCGCGACTGTGCATCGCACCACAACATGCTCTTTAAACAGCCCTCCTTATCGAGCACGTACTCAAAGAAGAAGTCTGGATCCTTATCCTTTCTGCTCCTCATAATCCCAATTGCCATGTTAGCATCACCCTTCGAAATCAACTTCATTTTTTCACGGCAGCATAGGTTGTAGACGTCTCGTCTCAGAAACCCACACTTATCATACGAACCATACCTGCTAATGAAGTTGTCGACGATGATATGCTTTCTGATCCCAGCTCCTTCCATCGCCAAGATCTCAGCTATCTGGTGATTTCCCATCACTCTATGTGACCATAGAAATACCACCTCATCTGCTCTAGCCAACAAATGGTTGTGATCATCCATAAAAGCTGCCACGAACCAAACTCCACGTCCTTTGTCCAACTTCACAACTAAATATGCGCCACACTCGCAACGAGTCTCAGGTCTTAGCCTGCGGGTACGGCCCTCCGGGTTTAAAAATTTACTCAGTCGTTTTCCTGCCCTCGAGCAAATGTACCGCCTATACCGAATAGTGGTTGAAAGACCTTTTCCTCGTTTCACCTTATCTTTTCTGATACTGAATCCACAGTCTTTGGCGTAGTTATTGTAGAACGTGTAAGCCTCCCATTGTGATGCAAAGGTCATACCCATAACCTTCAACTGTGTCTCCAGCGCACGTTGCTGGATTTCAGCCTCCTCAATGTCCATATTAGTTGCATCCTCATGCTCATAGCCATCATCACCATTCCAACCATCGAAGTTAGCCTACAATATTACACATAAGCAAGTGTAAGTTGTCATTAACAAGTTTTTATTATTGTATGACATCTAAAAGTTTGGACCGAACCAGACTTATGTTATCCGCGAAAGATTCAACACCTTGATTTTCCTCGTTCTGGACGTCAATATCCTCCTGCACATAAAAAAATCATATGCACATGTAAGTACCCATATGGTTCTTCGTCCGACGAAATGAATGTACACGTCACTTAAGTTTTCACTACAAGCACCCTCTTCCTTCTTTTGAAAATCCTCCTCAGGTAAATTATCGTACGACGACCAGGATTCATTGTCGCTGCTATCATCAACATTTTTACTTTCATTACCATTCGTACGATCAACACTGTCGCTACCATACCACTCACTCCAAGAACGCGTCCGTAAATCTAGTTTCTTTATCCACTGAATGACCTCACTACCAATACTACAACATTTAAAATAAAAATTGATCTATCAATTTAAAATCAAATTAAATGTACTACAGTCATACCGATGAATAGTTCATAACAAACAAGTGAGTGCAGATAATTATTTGCAGCTACAATTTTTTTTGACAAACTAGACGGCTTAGATGGCAAACCTAGACGCTGGCGTTCAGGTACGTGCACTTCGGCCTGGCTGGCCTGGCTGCGGACGGCGAGGACGTTCCCGGAGAGGTTGATCACGCTGTTGCGGACGGCGACAGCGTCCGCGTAGGCCACGTCACCGCGATGACCTGCACGGAGGCCAGATCGCGTACGGCGGCGACTCCAACAACGTCCACGGCGGCCAGATCCCGGGTGAAGATGGGGACAATGGTCGGCGATCGGCTGGACGGGGAGACGTTGGAATTGGCAGCGTGATCGTGGCTAGATCGCCGGGGAAAGGCGGCGATCGGCGGGCAAGGGCGGCGATCGGCGGGGCGGGGCGGGGCGACGTGGGAATGGGCCGCGTGATCAACGCTAGGTCGTGGGTCTTTTTTTCGCGCGACGGGAGGGGGTAGATGCGAGTCGGCCGTATCGGCTCGAGCCGTGCGCTCGGCTCTTCCTGTATGGGCACGCCGTATACGGCGCGGGATACGTTAAGCACCGTATGCCCAAAATGCCCTTATACGTTGAGCGGGGGGGGTGTACCGAAGCAGAGCTCTATTTTACGTGTG
>NC_057802.1:480819875-480879486 GCF_018294505.1 Triticum aestivum | reverse complement strand
TGATTGTTTCTTGTTCAGCCCAAACCCCCCCAGTAGGAGAGAGAGAGTGTGTGTTGTTGCAATGGTTTTTTTACATAATGAATGGGAGAAAGAGTGTGTTTTGCAAACAAGTTAGGAGAGAGAGAAAAGATCATGGTCCGGGCCCATGTGGCCACAAATAGGGACAAATTTAGGGGGCGAGGGGAGCTAGACCCTCCCCCCCTAATGAATTGTTTTTCTTCCTTAGTACTGGTTGTTGTTAAAAAAATCAGTCCATAAGAACTTTGCCTCCTCCATTAGCAAACTTGTCCCCTCTATGTGTGAATCATGGCTCTGTCCCACAAAGCAACAGCCTACCTACACCGTTCGACATGGTTTGATGTTCCCTCCATTTCCTTTGGTGGCGGACGAGGTGGTTGGCTGGTGCGGCCTGCATAGCAGATCGGCTGTGTGGGCGTCACGGCGCAAGGAGCACTGGCGGCTGGATCAGTTGCTCAGCTTCCAGATCCAAGGGATTAGTATGCTGAGACAACCTTGTTCGCTTGCAGGCGGCTATGTGCTCCTGATCTAGCAACGACCGGGCTCCGCAGGCGCGCGTCGGTGATGATGATCTGCCTTTTGTGCTCTAGCTCCGGCAATGTCAGCCTTAGGCCGATGGGCCCGTGCAGCGAGCTCTCTTTGGCAAAGTGGTAGTCTGCGGTGGTGTGCTTCGTTGTCGGGTTGGTCCTTATTACTCTGACCTGCGACGGCAACCTTGCTGCGGATTACGGTGGCCACCGATCTTCAGATTCGGTGCTTGACTTTGGCGAGGAGATGCAAGTTATAGACAATAAATTAACGTAGAGGGATGGTTGTGCAACAGTAGCGGTACATCGCGGGTAGCTGTTGGGGTGGCGAAAAAACGGTGGCGACGACACATGATTGACTTCGATGGTGGTGCTTCTCGAGCACCTGGTCTTAAGTTCCGGGGTGAAAACCTAGGTCTGACCTGGCAATGGCGATGTTTTTCCATCGTTACCTTGTTGAAGGCATTATTCGGACATGCTTAGACTGATTCTTCAAGGTGAAAACCTAGAATCTGGCCTTGAGTGGTTGGATCCAGTGAAGATGACGTTGAGCGTCACTCCCTTTCTGAAGGTGTTGCTGCTGAAGAACTTCGTTGTCCGTGTAATGTCATGAGTTGGTTGGTGCGGATATGGTCATTGTTGTAGTTTGTCAATCGCGATCTGATCGCAGGGGTATTTTTTTTCTCGCCAACGCATAGCTTCGCTCTTATATGACTTTGCTATTTGTGGGTGTTTTTGTGTATGTGCGTTCACTGGTATTGGTTGTGTGCATCCTAACTATGCAGAGGCCGGGTGTGTGCTCGTTATGTTTGTGTCTTCTTGATGCTCCATTTGAGTGAATAAAAACCACCATTTATCGAAAAAATGGTCGGGGTTTGCGGTGCTATGCGAACAATATTTTGCGTGTGCGTAGGTGTTGTTCACCGAGTGGAGATTCCTCTTCTCTGACATGATTGTTTCTTCTTTATCCGCATGTTGCTCAAAACGAGAGTGTATGCATGTTGTTCAATTGACATTTTCAGACAAAGAGCATGAGAGAGAATGTGTGATGCAAGCAAGTTAGGAGAGAGAAGAGAGAGCCTGGTCCGGCCTCATTTTGGCCACAAAGCAACAACCTCCCTATAACCTAGCTAGCCACTCGGCTAAAAACATCGAGTCAAACCCATGTTTTGAAACACCCACAACCTACAAACACACTCGCATGGCTCATAACTACGCACACATCTCAGTGTTCAACAATGGCTAGGATAAGTGGTGTGGGTAAGCCCAGGAGTAGTCACACATTTCCCTATTTTGCAAAAAGTGGACTTTCTACTCTTGGATGTGGGTACACCCTCTATCCACGCCATTCGCCACAGGTTGTTGTTCACTCGTGATGTAGACATTGTGCATGTGGTCGGGCTGATATGAAAGGATGTGGGTCGAACCTGCAAGAGTCTTGCAGTGCTATGCGGACAGTATTTTGCATGTCCATAGGTTGTTGTTGACCGGGTGGACGATTCCCTTTCTCTGACACGATTGTTTCTTGTTCACCGTCCCATGGCTCAAAATGAGTGTATGTTGGATCCAAAAGTTAAGAGAGGAGAGAGAGAGAGAGAGAGAGGAGGAGGAGGAGGAGGAGGGGGGAGTGTGTTGTTGCATTGACTTTTTTTTACAAAAGGAATGGGATAGAGAATGTGTGTTGTAAGCAAGTTAGGAGAGAGAAGCGAGAGCGTGATCCGATCCCATGTGGACCACAAAGCAACAGCCCCCTACGGCCCAGCTAGCCACCAGCCTCAAAACATCGAGTCAAACCTATTTTTTTAATCGCACACCATTGGAAATATGACCTAGAGGCATTAGCAAAGGTTATTTTTTATTATTTATGTTCATAATTAAGTTTATATTTCTATGCTATAATCACAATAATTCTTTAATGTGAGATTCAGTGGAAAACTCAGTTGCATGGATGAAAAATAAACATCAAATAGATCCCTAGTGTAGCCTCTAATACTAGCTGAAGTATTGTTGATGATCCTGTTTTCTGGATCATGGGCATTCTCAATGTGACAAGGATGCCGACATTGTTAGCAGAACAATGGTGTTGGATAGACCCAACTTATGATATACTGCGAGATCACATTATCTATATTATTGTTGGTATTTTCATATAACTAGATGACACCCCGTGCGTTGCTGCGGAAGTCACTGCAATATTTCAATAGAATTTGATTTATGAAACATCAATATTTGGATTGATAATATACAAACTAAAATTATTAATACATATTGTATACTCACTCCGTCCCAAATTACTTGTCGCAAAAATAGAAAGAAATGGGTGTATCTAGAACGAAAAATACGTCTAGATACATCCATTTCCGAGACAAGTAATTCTTGACTGAGTGATATATTTCAGTTGATTAAGGAAAAAAATATGAATATAAGTAGCATAATATAATGGAAAAATGTTTTTCAATGCATGTTGTGGTGAGTCTTTGATGAGGTAGGATATGTGCATGTTGAGATAAATAGAGAAGTGATGATCGACTATTAATGAAAAAACACCATGCATGTTGAGGTGAGCCTTTGATGAGGTGGCATGAGTAGTGATGCATGTGAGGTGGGCCTTTGATGAGGTGGCGTGAGTAGTGATGTAGTATGTGTGCATCTTGAGACAATTTAGGAGTGGAGATTAACTACTTAGATCTATATATAGGATGTGTTAACGTTTATTCGCATCTTTAGACCATGAGAATATGGTGAACCTGCATACCGGATGTTATACATTGAGGTTGCCAAATGTAAGATTATAACTGGGTGATCATAAAAGTAACATACAGATATACTAGAAAAGTATGTCATGGTGCTCAATTGTATTATGGGACTTAGCTTAGAAAGAAATATAAATTCTTCATAAATATTTACAATGGATGCATATCTCCTCATGTACACCGGTATGCTAGCTATCAATATGATGTCATCTCAAACAATTAACGCATGATACAATGAAACAGGACAAGCGACACATAAATACTAGGCCAAGCACACTAAGGGGAATCACACATGGCTCTTGATGGCAGAGCTGTATCCAGTGCGATCGTCGTAGAACTTTGACCACAGCATGACGCCGCCATACTTGGGCGAGCCCTTGATGAGCGGAAGCACGCGCGATGTGAGCTCGCCGGCAGGCACGAACCCGGTGCCTGCGGCGTCCTTGGAGGCCGGCAGTCCCAGGAAGATCTTCCCTGCCGGCACCGACTCCCATCTTTTCCATGCTTCCATGAACGCTCCACGCCCCGCGCTGAACTGACACTCCGGGTTGTTGTAGAACTGCACCCATACGAAGTCGAAGAGCCCCGTGTTGATTGCATTGCCGTCCCACTCGTCCGGGAACGGGCATTGCGGTGCCGCGCTCAGCAGGACGGTTTTGTCTCCCTTCTTTCCTAAGTTCTTCAGGTCCGTAGCGAGATCGTTCCAGAACTTGGCACCACCAAGCTCGATGTCGAAGTCGATGCCGTCGAGTACGGCGTCGCCGAGAGGACGGAACGATGACGTGCCGCCCAGGTAGTTGTTCCAGAGGTACATGGCAACCTGCCGTGCATCACCGGGTGATGAGAGGCCGTAGCTGCCGTCTCCGCCGCCGATAGAGAGGAGGACCTTGACACCGCCGCGCTGGCATGAGTGGATGTCCTTGCTCTGGCTTTTGCAGCCGCCCGACGAGGCGTCGCAGTGGCTGCCGAGGTCCAGCTGCGGCGTCTGGCCCTTACCGAACTTGGGGAGGAAAGCCAGGATGACAAACTCATAATTTCCGGACGCGCATGTCTCGGCCAGCGACGCCTCACCGTCGTTCTGGCCCCAATAGACGGCAATGCTGCCGGCATGGCAAGTCGCGAGTAGCGCCACAAGGAGGGTGGCGGTAAGCTGGAGGAGAGTGAGAGCTCGGCTTGCCATGGCTGGGGTCAAGTGGAGCGTACCTGGCTAGCTAGCTCGTACAGGAAGGAGTAGAGACTAGAGACTGGTGAGGAGGTGCACTTTGTATTTTTAGTTCTGATGATGGATGTCGGGTATGTTTGGATTTTTAGTGTCTTGATGGAGCGTCATGGAGGCTTTTTTAGTGACTTTCCTGCAGTCGCTTGTCCGCTCCTGCGTCTAAATTGGGCTTTGCAGAGTACCAATTTACCGGCAATGTTTTGTGTTCCGTTTGCGGTCGGTAATCTCTTCTCGTAATTTACTCGTACTGATCAATGGTTGATAAATCAGAGTGCGTTCAGATCACAAACGCCCTACCGTGCTGGACCAAAACATCAACAAGACGTGCAATAAAAGCTGAGCCCTCTCCTCTGTTTTCTACTCCAGAGTACCAGGCAGAGCACATATGCAGTCTTAGAGCATCTACAATCACAACTCGCAAAAACAGTCCCCCAAACACCCATGGACGTGTTCGGACATGTCCGTTGACAGTGACCGGGCAGTGTCCATTTTTCTCTATCCACAACTGTAGTAGTCATTTGCCCGCACATAAACAAAATTAATGTAGATCAACATGGAACGATAAATTTCTCCACATGGGTAATAGGACATATTGCATCTGACCCGAAAAGACATAGTTCGTTGGACTTATAATACAAAGAAAATATAACTGGATAAAATGCAGAGGCGGAGTCGGCCAGAGTTCACCGCTTGGTCGGGCCCTTGCCCTTGCGGTCAGCCGCGCGGCGGTCCATCTCCTCCCTGTACGCATCGAAGGCGGGAGAGTCGTCGTCGTCTGTGGTGGTGCTGCTCTCCGATGCAGACGAAATGTAGCCAGAGAGAAGGCGGAGGAGGCGCTGCTGCTCCTTCACGTGGTGCACGGCCTTGGCGGCAGCGGTCTCATTCTCCCGCGCAAGGCGCTCGGATGCCTCGAGCCCGAGGTGGAGCGCCTCTGCATTCTTGCGTCGGAGGCGCCGTGTGTCAGACTCTGCTGCGGTTAGCGACCGTCGTATGACCTCACGGAGCGCGCTCGCTGGCGGGAAGAGTCGGACTCTACTGCGGCCACCGCCCGCTGCCGGGCCGCCTTCGCCTTCGACTCTGGCATGGGCATCCGCACGGGAGCCACAGGCACGAGCTCCCACCGCTGTCCGGTGATGTTGGCGCCGGAGGGGAAGGGGAGATGCCCGCGCTCCAGATCTGGAGCGACGCGAAGCGGGACGGACAACCATGACCCGCATTCCGCTGGCGGAAGGTGGAGGAGCTCACGTCGGGTGCCACGGAGCTCGAGCTCCCATCGGTGTCCACGCGCGAGAGCTGGATGGCGATGCGGAGCGCGAGCTCCTCCTCATCTGGTGCAATGCTAGATCTGTCATCCTCCTCCTTCACGGGACCGTCCCAGTCCATGGATCGGGCTCGTTGTTGAAGTCCTGACCGGAGTTGGCCATGGTGGAAGAGGTGGATTTGGGAGGAAGCGGAGAAGACGGGTGCAGACTGAGAAAGATAGGGTTTAACTAGGGTTTGTCCGATATAGTGGGGTATCTGTGGGGGCATTGATGGGAGCAGCGCGGGCCCTAGTCGACCGATCTGACGTGGCACCCGCTCCAGGCGTCCCCATAGCTGCTCCAGGTATGGGCCAGGTATGGAGAGTACCGGTCAGTACGGGCGTTTAGGCCGGATATGGGGAGCCCGGTTAGATGGCATTTTTCCGTCAGGAGACTAACCGAGCAGCCCATCTGGATGTTTGGAGTGGGTATGAGGGTCCCGTTGTAGATGCTCTCATACTTGTATTGATAGTTTATTGTGGCACAACAATTTGCGGCTTGAAGCTACCTCAACTATGGTTAATGCTTCTAAACAAAGGAATATTAAATGTTTCTACTGAATTTGGTGATTTTCAGTACTCATGCAGATCCACAACCTCACAAAACTACATGTATTGCTTAATTTCAAATACTCCTTCAATTAGGGTTTATAAGGCAGGTACAGGTTTAAGGTCCTCAATTTGACTAGTAAAATGTGTTTATATATCACTAGAAAAATATATGATTCATCATCGGATGAATTTTTCTGAAGTTAAACTTTTGATGGCATATTCCACGTATTCCGTTAGTTAAATTGAAGCCCTAACAACCCAGCCTCGCCTTAGAGACCTGTATACTTGCAAGGTAGGAACGACTCCTTCCTTTTTTAGGTCGGTTCCGGTAGTTTTGTGGGAGAAGAATATTAAGCGGGGGCAAAAATTAGCCTTCATTCATTTGATAAGAAAGAGTATAGTACAACATGAAACGATAGAAGTCTGCTCTCCCTCCAAATATGACCTCAAGTGTGTAGCGGCGGAGAAAACCCAATTTCTTGTCTCAATTTTATTGCAAGGTAAAACAAGGTGTGGAGCGTAGGGATGTTGCGGAAGACTCTCGCGGTACATTTGTTTCAAATTTCTCAAGAGCAAAGCATGGTCAATGACATCATGACTTCTTTTCCCATTCTTCTTTCATGGACGATGTGCGTCAAGCATTCCTTAATGCAATCCATCTCAATCCATGAGTGGAAAATGCCTTTCACCTAGTCAATTTGATGGACACGTGCATTTTGTTTTGGTTCATTGGTTATGATCCAAAAATACAGGTTCCGCAACTTCAATGCCAAAATACATGACACCTCCACCTTTTAAACTAAAAAGCTTTGGGCCCTCTTCCGACCCGAGCCGGTTTAATGGATGATATTGAAGTGATTTCGTAAACGTAGTAGTAAAGTCAAGAATATGTTTGGATGAAATTAAAAAAAGAAGAATTACTCCGTCCGTATCACAAATAAGTGACGTTTTGGGCAATACCTTCAGTCACAAAAATATACTTTGTCCATGAGTATCATTTTAATTTTTCCAAGTTGCAAATACCATAGTATAGATTTGTCTCAAAAATATTTCTAAAATCTTATATTTTTATGTTGTTTATACATATGTTACATTCAAAGTTAGTCGTCAAACCCAAAATATCACTTATTACGATATGGAGGGAGTAGAAAAATATAAGTAAAATTATAATACAAATGAAAAAAAATAGGAACACCATATGTGGTATACAACAAGGAAATTAAAAAGAAAATAAAATCATAAGTATGAGGGAAAACCCAGAAAAAATAGAGAGTGCTCACAAATAATTCCTAAGATTTCGTGAATACTCCTAAACTTGTTTTCTCCCCTACTTAATTTTTTATTGACAGATTATCTTTGCAATTTGAATATGTCATTATTATTTTAATTCCTTTATCCGGTTTTCCTTATTTAACCATTGTTGTGATGTATTGAGAAAATGTTTAGTTTGTGCCACTTATGTGAAACCACTGCCACGTCACCTATCAAACTGCTTCTAGGCAGGAGAGGCCCAAAGTTGTCCTGTCTAAAATATTGAGATGTTATGCTGTCAGTTAGTTTGCTTATGATAGAAATGAATCTTGTACGTGGGTCGATGAACCCCCAGGGTTCCTGATTAATACTCTGGTTAATGATGTAACTATTTTGCCAAATTAATAAAGTGCGCCATGATGGCATTCCCTCAAAAAAGTTAGTGGTATTCAAATTTAAGATCGATGCAATTTAAAAAAAAAACAAATTTAGGATCGATGCTGAACTCGAGCTATAGTTCATTGACCAATAATTATACTTTTATTTTATATAGAAATATCAACGATGTAGTTTACAATGTAATATGTAGAGTTCCAAATTTGATGTGATTGGGACATGGCTTCAAAGAAACTACACCGTGATCCTTGCATATTGGGACATAGTCGCTACCAATACGGAGTTATCTCAAACACTTAACACATGAGTACCAATGAAGCGAAGAAACACCAGGGAGAATCAGACGTGGCTCTTGATGGCGGAGCTGTATCCAGTGCGGTCGTCATAGAACTTGGCCCACAGCATGACGCCGCCGTACTTGGGCGTGCCCTTGATGAGCGGCAGTACCGACTTGAGCTTGCCGGCGGGCACGAACCCGGTGCCCGCCGCGTCCTTGGAAGCCGGCAGCCCCAGGAAGAGCTTCCCTATCGGCAATGACTCCCATCTCTTCCACGCGGCCAAGAATGCTCCACGGCCCGCGCTGATCTGGCACTCCGGGTTGTTGTAGAACTGCACCCACACGAAGTCGAACAGCCCCGTCCTGATCGCGCCGTCGTCCCATTGGTCGGGGAAAGGGCACTGTGGCGCCGCGCTCAGCAGCACGCCCTTGTCCAAGTTCTTGAGGTCCCTGGCGAGGTCACCCCAGAACTTGGAGCCGCCTTTCTCGATGTCGAAGTCGATGCCGTCGAGCACAGCGTCCCCGAGGGGACGAGACGACGAGCTCGTGCCGCCCAGGAAGGTGTTCCAGAGGTACATGGCAACCTGTCGTGCATCGCCGCGGGACGAGAGGCCGTAGCTGCCGTCCGCACCGCCAAGGGAGAGGAGGACCTTGACGCCGCGGCGCTGGCACGAGTGGATGTCCTTGCTCAGGCTTTTGCAGCCGCCAGATGAAGGGTCGCAGTGGCCGGCGAGGTTCAGCTCCGGCTTCTGGCCCTTGCCGAACTTGGGGAGGAAAGCAACGACGACGAACTTGTAGTTACCTGACGCGCATGTCTTAGCCAGTGACACCTCGCCGTCGTTCTGGCCCCAGTACACAGCGATGCTGCCAGCATTGCACTTGCCGAAGAGCGCCACCAGGAGGATGGCGGCGAACTGGAAGGGGGTGAGAGCTCGGCTTGCCATGGCTGGGATCAGTAGCTAGTGACGTTGTGTTTTTTGAGTCGGGATGGCTGTGGTTTTTATAGCCGTTTTGTGGTTAGTGGCCACGGAGTTATCTGCGCTTGAAACTGAAATATAAAATTAGTAAATGCCACCTTGAACAGTAACTTCAGTCCCAGATGGGCAAACGGCGATACAATCCAGAGAAATGGGTGAGAAGTGAGAACGAAAGACAAAACTCGTCCGTGCAGACTCCAAAGAAACGACTGGGATGCTCCAAGGCTCCCAGCAGGCAGCACGGATACACCGAGATTCCACCAACGGACACACGGTAAAATAAGATTCTGACGGTCGTAAATACCAATGGACCAATGCTGAACCTAGCGTTAAGCTGATGACTGACAGCAGGCAGAGCAGTAGGAAGGCACAGGGACAACGGATAAAATGTCATCAAGTTCCAGACAATAGAACAAACCATCTCGGTACAAGACAATAATTGTCACTCGTCGCGCACGAAAATTTGATAATTGAGAAAGCAACAAAAGTTCCAAGTTGTCAATCTCCTGGAAATCCTAGAAGACTAGAGCCTAGAACAACCGGTACACCTTTCCCATCGTGCTCTTCAGGTACAAGCATCTCACCTGCAACAATACAGAACAATCAGTACTCTATTTTAACATATAACAATCAATCAATAGCCAAATGTTCATGAAAATATTCAGAGGGCACATGACATACGTTTTGCCAATTCTTCTTCAACAGAGAGACGAGGAAGTTGACGCTCATCTGCACGTTCTGGAAGATCTGCTTCTCCTCCATACCCAGGTGGCCAACGGCAACACCCATGCAAAGCACCTTTTTCAGCTGGAACTTGACTGTGGCCTTGGTCTCATTAACCTTGGACTCGAGGGATTCCTGGTGAGACACCAAAGTTGGAAACTTTCCTGCAGTTGATTACCACGTAAGAACAAGAGTAGTAACAAGGTGGAAAACAACAGTTGAGTTATTAGTATAGTCCAGAAGATAGCAATGTATGCATCATTGCGTCACACAGTACGAAACACATAATCTAAACAACATGCCAAAATGCATGGACAGGCCTTCCTAAATTTCAATAAAACATCCACTAGAAAGTATAATTTGAGCATATGTCAATGGACTCCTTCAGACCAGTAAACCATAAGCCTTGCCACGTATTTGGAATTTACATTTAGGGAACAAGGACTTGCAGCAAAATATGAAACAAAAGGAAGCATCTCAGAATATTATCCCCAATGCTTTCTTCATAGGTACGCATACCTCAAAGTGCAAGGATGAATATAGCACATCACAGATGCTCTCAAAAATAAAATAAAGTTAAAGACGTTATGCCACCAAGAGATAGCGAAGCTACAGTATGCTAGTGTGCTACTAAGATTGCATAACACAAACAGAGGGCAACGACGCTATGATCTACTCCCTCTGCCCCAAAATAAGTGTCTCAACTTATACTAACTCTAGTGCAAAGTTGTACTAAGGTTGAGACACTGATTTTGGGACGGAGGGAGTATTTCATAACCTGGCACACTTTAATAACCTATGACTAAATGCAATGTCACTGCAAGAGTCATGAGATGTTTATTTATCAGTAGATAACTGCAGACAGTGAGTTTAACAACCATGAACAGAGATCACACCAACAGTCTTCCAATGCAGAACATGGAACAAGGAAGAAATACTTGCCTGCCTTGTTAAGACCAGGTCCAAGAAGTCGGGGAATCTGCTTGATGATAGCCTCAGATGCAAGGAAAGCATGATACTTCTTTGCAAGCTTCTTGACCAGCTTCTTGTTTTTGTTCATCTTCTTAAGGGATTCCACATCCATACAGTCTAGGCCCATTTTCCCTGCCTGCATACAACATTGCAAGAGTAAAACAGAAATATCAGAAAATATAATGTAAAGAATTTCAGAACAGCATACAATCTGAACAAACGATAGAACTAAATGTTACCAATGGAACATTATTAAAAGGAACCTATGGCTCTAGCAAAATACTTTGCATCTATGAATGATTCTGACTGAAGAAGGGCCAAAAAATCAATGGATGTACACTTGGTTTTGAATAATCAATGTAACAATTCAATGGATATATACTGGGTTCTGGAATGATCAAGGTAACAAGCCAATGGATGTATACTGGGTTCTGAAATGAGGTAACAAGCCAATGGATGTATGTTGGGTTCTGAATGATGAATTGAAGAACAAGAAACTGAACTATGGTTTCAGCACAAGAGAAATCAAAAGTGATACAAGCATATGGTACCTCTTCAACATGCTGGGCATCACCAAGCATGCAAACCCTCATCTTTGGGCGAGGGATGTGAGGAAGCTTAACAGAACCACTGAAACGCTTGTCCTTTTGTGGGTCATAGTTCTTCAGACCAATCTGCAGCTCAATGGTTTCAACGAACTTGCGATTCTTCTCACGGCAGTCATTGATAATGTTTGTGATTGCCTCCCTCAGGGCGTCGCTCTGCAGCTTACTGAAATATGGAGGAATCAGCAGTTAGTTGAATGGTAGTGCATGACAATGGAGGTCAAGTTATATTCTACTGTAATTGGTAAGGTGCCAATAAAACATGACCTGCGTTTGCAGCAGCATCAGTAACTAAGCTTGTCGAAAGTTCAGCTAAATATAAAACATGCTGCTAATTCGCAGAACAGCTTCAACAAAATCTGATGTTCACAGCAATTGAACATCCACATTACAGCATTGTGCAGCAGACACAACGGGGCACCTTCAGACAGAAAAGCCTAGATTTGATACAGACTTATTCCTTCACTTGATGGAAATTTTGCAGGAGTGCTCCCATCCCAGAGCAAGCTTGCTGCCGCTACAGAAATATATAGCATGTAATGCCGCTACAGCTTTCTATGGACAGCGTAAAATTCATGGGTCTGATTCTATGAACTCTTTAGGAAATGTATCTAGCAACTGACAAGACAGATCATATATAGCATCCAATGTAGATCTACAGGACGCGTCAATGCTTACTCGAGCAAACAAAATGGAAAACAAGCATGCTTTCTGATTAGAAAGCACCCACACCAAGGATGCGAGGCACGTAACACGGTACGAGAGATAAATTTGCTCGTAGCTAACAACCGCTCGGTAAATCCTAAGCACCACGGAACAGACCAGTCGCCACAGCAGCAATCAAATTGACTAGCGACCAATGCTGGATCACATAGTTAAGAGACAGTAAACATCTCACGGATCCCGCACCCCAAAGCAAGCCACAACTACTGTCGGGGCCAAAGGAGAAGCGTGTCCGTACCTCATGGCGCCGGCGGTGGGAGCACTGTTCCTGCGCAGCGACGGAGAGGAAGAAGAATGGCGGGTCAGACGGAAGGAACAGCCGAGTCAAATCGAAGCACCAAGAGAGGAGAAGGGAGAGGCGGAGGTGGCTTACCGCGACGAGGCAGGGTGGGAGGAGGGGGCGGCGCGGCGGAGTGGAAACCCTAGAGCCTGGTTTTATATCTATGCCGGGGAGCCTAAACCCTAAAACGCTCGTGCGAGGGGGACTACGGTACGGGCTGTGGGCTTGAACTTGACACGGGCCCATAGATTGTTGGTGGGCCGGAAGTTTTCTTTTTCCTTCATTCGTGTCGTTTTTTTGTGGGGGTTTTTTTGGTTTTTTCTCTAGGTGGCTGGTTCACTTTGCCCCAGAAAATAAAGGTGGCATATCAAAAAAAGAAAATAAAGGTGGCTGGTTCAATACTCCTTTTTAAAAAAATTAAGATCTCAAACAAAAGGTGGCTGGTTCAATTGATTTGGCTAAATTTCTGCGAAAAGTACGAGTGGTTTGGATACCAGTAGATAACTTGTATATTCTCATAAGAAAAACTTGTCTTTCCCTTAAAAAACATATCCCCTCAAAAAATGGGACCATGTAATTTATATTTCCCTCGGAAAAAATGGAAAAGATAAATGGTTCTCCAAAAAAGAACTCATTTAACTATTGTTTTGTGTAATCAAACTCGTGACACTTGCTTGATGATATTATCAATGCTACTTATGAAGAGAGAGTGCATACACATATGAGGTGGCAAAGGTATCAGTCTGAATCGTAATTCCCCAGAGTGTCATCTTCTTCTTCATCCTCAATGTCCTCGAACGTTGACTTCTTCTTGATCAACTCTTGTATGTCCACAGCACGACAAGCAATCTTTTCGCCAGCGTCATTGACGTGATGGTTCTCAAAGATATTAGGAAGATATGTGAAATCGTGTACATCAGGAGCAGTGTAAGCATCATCTTGTTGTGCAACTTCGTTAACGAATTCCTCTGCTCAAACCTTTGCAATACTCTCCAGTCATCGCTACGTGCAAATGTGTCTTCCAAGAAAAATATATGTGTTGCTTGATTTGCCAAAATAAAAGGCTCATTGGTTTGGTACGCCGCCTTAGCATTGATGAATATGAAATAATCATCAGCTCTGGGTTTTGCGATCCTGAAAAACAGGTTATACCTACGACAGCATAACAGAATCACACACCGATGATCCTCGAAACTGGAGATATACTTCAACCGAACAATGTATGTTATGTTAGCATACATTTCAGTTGTCTCTTTGTCGTACGTATCCATGCTCATGATGGCATTATTTTGTGTCTTCCTGCCTTCGTCGCGTGCAAGGGTGTTATAGCGCACATCTCCAACAACGCAAGATTCATAATGTCTTACCCGAGTATCAGGACCAATTGCTAGTGCGTAAAGGGCATCATCAACTGCGTGCCCATCCTCCCACATCTTCTTAACCTATGGTTAGAAAATAGACAAGATTATCATCTTATGTACTCAATATATTAAAAAAAACTGACAGTGCAATTCAAAAGCCTCTTGAACCATTTCGCAAATCCTGCCATAACCAGTTTGTCAATGTTTCTTGGATTTTGCGGCAGTAACTCCTTTTTGTAGATGCTGCACAACATAGTGATTGCGTCAAACATCTAAATATATAAGAATGTGCTGCAAGTTAGTAGATTACGATATATAAGCTGCAGTACATAGCACTTACTTGATATAAGGTAGTATCTCGGGACAGTTATTCAATACACACCAAACCATTTTGTCTAAATCTTTAGGTTTGTCCTCTTCTCGACTCTTCCCTGTAACTCGAACAGAATAATCGAAAACATTGAGCCCGTGATTGTCTTCACCCACCTCTTTGCTAAGCAGATCAGCTGTTTCAATGTATTTTGAGCAGAATGTCAACGCTTCTGTAGCAATGCAGGCCTCTACAATGGAACCCTCGGGTCTAGCTCTGTTCCTAACATAGCCCTTGAAAGTGCCTAGCCGCCTTTCAATAGGGTACATCCAGCCATACTGTACTGGACCTCTAAGTAGTGCCTCATCAGGTAGATGAACAACCAAATGCACCATCACATCAAAGAAGGCCGGAGGATATATCTTCTCAAGGTCGCATAGGATAGTTGGTATCTTCTCTCTAAGACGCTCCAACGCATCTACCCTGATATTTCTACTGCAGAGTTCCCTGAAGAATTGTCCCAACTCTGCAACTGCTCTGTATAAGTCAGGGCGGCCCAACCTCTAAGGATAATAGGTGAAACCCTTTGAAGTAGGACGTGGCAGTCATGAGTTTTCAACCCTTGTACCTTGTTTCCATCTGCACCGACTCTCCTTTCAGGGTTCGAAGCAAATCCATGTGGGAATGTCACACGTGGCAGGACCTCGCAGAATTCTTTTCTTTTTACCTTGTACAAGACGTACACAGCTGGTGCCATATCCCGTGGTTTACCTTCATCTTCCACCTGCAAATTCTTTCTGATACCCAGGTGTGTCAAATCAATCCTAGATTTTAAGGTATCTTTCGTCTTGCCTTCAATATTAAGAAGTGTGCCAATAATGCTGTCACATATATTTTTCTCGATGTGCATCACATCAAGATTATGCCGCAGATCCAAATCTTTCCAATACTCCAAGTCCCACAAAGTGGACCTGCGGGTAAACAATAATCTCTCTTCTGCCCTGCCACGCTTCCTTTTCCCGCTACCATTACCAGGATGGTTTCCTGGCGTAATATGCCTGACCTTCTCTAATTCCACTTGCAACTCATCAGCGGCGAGCCTCTTTGGCGCATCGCGGTTTTCATGCTTTGCATTGAACACATGTCTTCGGTATTTTGTAGGACGCGGCTTGTCCTTGGCAAGGAAACGGCGGTGTCCAATGTAACAGATCTTGCTAAGTATTGCGCATGACAGCGGATTCCTGTCACAGCGAACACATGCATTTTAACCATGTGTCGTTCGCCCTGACATAGTGCCCAAAGCCAGATAATCATGGATGCACCAAATTATAACAGCGCGCAGAAAGAAATCAACTCGTGGGCTGCTATATAGGTCTCGAGTGAGAACACCCCTTCATAGCTATTGAAGTTCCTCCACAAGAGGCTCCATGAATAAATTAAAATCCTTTCCAGGACTTTTTGGATCTGGGATGAGCAAGGCCATCATGTAGTTTGATTCTTTGGTGCAGACATTTGGAGGCATGCTGTAAGGAATAACAAGCACTGACCACATGCTATATGTGGCGCTCTGGTGGCCAAATGGGTTAAATCCATCTGAAGCTAAGCCAAGTCTAATGTTTTTCGGGTCAGCAACAAACTTTTTGTGTTTCTGATTGAAGCTTTTCCACTCACTACCATGTGATGGATGGCTCATTACATTCTGATCTCTGTACTCCTGGTTCCTAGAATGCCACAGTACATCCTCTCTTGTTTCAGCATCATGAAACAACCTCTGCAATCTTGGTGTAATTGGAAAATGTCTCAGAACATTATGAGAAATCCTCTTCACAGCATCGCCATCTTGATGATTTGCATTTCGGGCATTCACTTAAGTTGGCATAATCCTTCTGGAACAGAACACAATTATTCTTACAAACATGGATCATATCATATCCAATTCCAACTACACGAAGGAAATTCTTCATTTTACTGTAGGTGTGTGGTAGCTCAGACGCATCTGGGAAAGCTTTGCGGAAAGCAACCAACATCGCATAGAATGATTTGTTGGTCATCCGCTCAGATGTCTTCACCTGAAGAAAGGTGACCATAGCTGAGAATACTGACAGCTTATTTCCTAGGGTGACAACCACGTTGCATTGTTCCAACATGCGGGCCCACCATTTTTCTTCTGCAGGTGAAAGTTCACGAAATGCACGAGCATTTCGTAGCATTGTTTCAATTTTGGTCAAACTCACTGGCTCCGCCACCACCACATCCTCCTCCTCTTCCACCTGAGCATCAGGCAGATCAAGATGGTGATCTGCTGCTTCCATGTAGTCAGTAACATTGACGTTCATAGCTTCACCATGATGAACCCACCTAGTATATGTGACCGACATCCCATACAAGTGTAGATGATTTTGCACAGTTGACTTGGGTCTTGTAACTGAATTCATACAACTGCTACACGGGCAGAGCACATCTGATTTCGGACCACCGTACTCAGCTCTGATAAAGTTCATGAAGTTTTCAACCCCCTCGACATATGCAGCGGAGAATCTTCGAGCAGAAGTTATGCAAGTCATGTCCATCTGTTAGACATACAAAATAGTTCTTCTACTAGATATTACAGGAAAAACATATATGCTTTTTAATGAAGTCCAGAAAAAAATACCTAGGTCGATGTCTAAAGCTATGGCAAGATATTTGGACGAGCAGATCTAAGTAACGAAATATATTTAAAGCTAATTCAGCAAACAGATTTGAGTGCTAAATTATGGCAGGTTGTTTCAGCAGTCAATGAGGCCGAGCACACAGCCATCGAACAAAGATCGAGTATAAAACGGTGTAAAGCTATTTCACCTAACAGATTGGCTACTAGACCATGGCAATCTACGTCACAATAAATATATGCCTGGATATTTTAGCAACTAATCAAGCTTGGCATGCCATCTCAGCTAAGTAAATTGAGTGCAGAACAAGGCAAGGAAGCTTCTTAAGAAGAACATATTAATTGTAAACTACTTCGGCAAACAGTGAGATTAACAGCGTCTATCAGCTAACATTCAGCGCTACACCGACATGCACGGGGCCTCAGTCTAGAATGCGCGTATCGTGGCTGTCGGGGGGATGAACCCCAGGCACGCAACGGAACCCGGATCCTTTTCAAAAACAACGGGGCCATCAACGCCCCTCAAGCCGGCACACGCTTGGCCGGGTCGCTCGACCCGGCCGGACTCCTCAACTCGGCCCCAACAACCATCTCAAGACAGCCGAGCCCGGCGCGACAAGACTTCCCCAACAAGCCAGCTCCACCCTTGGCGTGTTCTCCAACCCGGCCACGGGTCAGCTCCCGTCCCATCCCAGCCGTACGATGGGACGAGTCTCCACCTACCGATGACCGAGGCCACAGTGCCCCGCCCATGCCTCTGGTCAGCCGGGGCGTGGCAATAGTGCCCCACGTACCCGCTGACCAGGGTTGGCGTGGCAACAGTGCCACCGTCGTCACCAATGACGCCAGCAAGCGGCGACCTAACGGAGCGCCCCTGTAGCCGACTCAACCCGACCACTCCCTGGCGATCGACAAGACGACCAACAGTGCTCCCGTACCTAGCGAGCCCCGCTCCCGGAGAACCCGGCGAGCCCTGACCCCCGGCGGGTCCCAGCACCGGCTTCTCGGACCATGACAACCCGGCCCCGCGGCCTTATAACATTACCCTTGTACCCCTGGGGGGTTAACCTATAACCCCCCCCCCCCAAGGAGCCCTCATGCATACGGGGCAGACGCCGTCGATCACTCACACACACCTAGCAAGCAACACCCGAGGAGAGGGAGCAGCCTAAGCCTTGGCCTTCCTTCCTTCTTCCTCCATACAGCTCTAGGAGCAACTATGTACTGTTACATATAAGCTACACTCGGTAGGACTAGGGGTGTTATCTCTCCGGAGAGCCCCGAACCTGGGTATGTCTTGCGTCCCGCGCTCGTTCATGCCGACCTCGCCTCTGGAGCCCACCAGTGCCCTCGAGCCTCCTCCTCTCTTTTGCCATCCCTTGGCATCTGCCGTGCGCCCACCACGACAATTGGCGCCCACCGTGGGGCAGCTCAAGGTCCTGGCCAGGAGCATGCTTCAGACGAGGCTCCTCTCCGACTCCGACGAGCCCGTCACGCTGGCGGACGACGTCATCGACGCACTCGCCGCCTCCTTCGCCGCGTTGCGCATCTCCGACGCGCCTGCGGCCGACGAGTACCCCAGCGGGGTACTTGACTTTTCCGACTCCCCCCTTTCCCTCGGCGGTGGCACTCCCGCCGGGGCAATGGACCTCTGCGTGGAGGTCTTCGTCACCGACGCCGGCGCCGCTTCCTCGTCCAGCACGGCGAGAAAGGCTGCCGAAGCCAGGGCTGCAGCGGAGCGGGCCAGCCCGCCCAACCCACTGCGTGCCACGATGCAGAGCCTTTGCGTCCCCATCGCCACTGACATCGATGCCTCCGACATCGCCGAGGCCCGGACTCGTCTCGACGAGGACCGCCAGCGCCTGCTGGACCTCACCGAGACGCTCGCCGCCACGCAACGCCGCCTCGACTCCGCTCAGCTGGAGCGCAACGCCGCCTACGGCTTCACGCCGAACGCGCCCGAGCCAAGCCGGGTCGCCGACGTGCGGGCCCGGGGGGGCGCGATCGGGCGCGCCTTCGGCGTCATCCCTCCCATCCATGAGACTCCCGTGAAGAACATGCGCGCCGCCCAGGCGGCCGCGGTCAGCCTGGATCAGCTCGCAGGCGAAGAGTTGCAAGACCGCCTCAAAAGGGTGAACGACCTCCTCGCTGCGGCCAACGCACAGCAGGACCGCCTCAACCAGCTCGCCAAGCCGGCGGGATCTGGCTCCGCCCGCGTCGCCGGACCCGGCGACCACTAGAACACGACGTCTTCACCACCTGGCGAGGCGCACTACGGTCGCACCCAGACCCGGCGCAACCCCGCCCCGACGACTGTCGGCAGCTTGGGCGACGAGCCGGTCTCGGAGGCCCGATGCCGACTCGACCCTCTGCTCCAACCCGGCCCCCCGCGGCGTGGTCACTGACCGGCTGGGCCCGCGCGCCATCGACGACACCGACGCCCAGCACCGCCTCGACCGGCTCGCCCTCTCCCAGGAGCTGGAGGAGACCAGCCCCGTCGGGCCGGCGTGCTTTGGGCCACGCATCCGGGGTGAGCCCTTTACTAAAGGGATCATGCTCCCCCGCGACACCCCCAAGTACAACGACACCGTGAAGCCGGAGGACTGGCTCACCGACTACACCACCGCCATCGGCATCGCAGGCGGTAACCACCGCATCGCCGTGTGCTACGCGCCTCTCATGCTGCAGGGGTCGGCCCGCACCTGGTTGAACAGTCTACCGGCGGGCAGCATCAACGCGTGGGTCGACTTCGAGCAGGACTTCGTGCGCAACTTCACTGGCACTTACAAACGACCCGGCCGCCCCAGTCAGCTCGCCATGTGCGTGCAGGGGCCGGCGGAGACCGGCCGCGAGTACCTCGCACGCTGGACCAAGCTCTGGAACAGCTCCGAGGGCGTCCACGAAGTCCAAGCGATCCAATACTTCGTCAACGGGTGCCGGGATGGCACCCTCCTCAAGCACAAGCTCTTATGCTCCGAGCCGGCCACCATGGTCGCGCTCATGGTGACGGCGGACAAGTACGCCAACGCCGACTCCGCCATGAAGATCCAGGTGGCGCTGGACGAAGCCGGCAAAGCAAAGCTGGTCCCCCCAAAGCCGGACGGTGAAGGAAGCTGGCAGCAGCACAACCAGCAGAACAACAAGCACAAGGCCAATTTGCCGGCCTAGCGCTACGACAACCGGCTCGTCATGGCCGCCGAGCAGGCGCCCGCGACCGACCTGGCCGCCAAGCGTCGGCAGACCGGCAAGACGACGTGGCAATCCGCCATGAGCTTCGAGGAGATGCTCGACGCCACCTGCAAGCACCACAGCGGCAGAAGGCCTTCGACGCACACGCTTCGACAGTGCGCCATCACCAAGCGCCTCCTGAGGGGCGACATCCCGCCTCCTCCAGCCCCGGCTCCGGGAGCGGGGCAGCCGCCTCCGCCTCCACCACCGGCTGGCGGCGCGATGCGCGACGACGCCTACCCGGCCCAGAACGCGACCTACCTCGTCTTCACCAGCCTCGGTGACGACAAACGCAGCGAGCGCCTCCTTTGGCAGGAGTTGAACACCGTCATCCCGGCCAAGCCTGAATACATGCACTGGTCGGAGCGCCCGGTCACCTGGACTCGGGAGGACCACCCGACCATCATGCCGAACCCGGGTGGTTACGCCCTCGTTCTCAACCCCACCATCGTCGCACCTGGCGCACGTGCAAGTTCTCCCGGGTTCTGATCAACGGCGGCAGCAGCATCAACATCCTCTACCGCGACACCATGACCAAGCTCGGCCTCGAGGCCAAAGACCTGGAGCCAACCCGGACGATCTTCCACGGCATCATCCCCAGCCTCTCCTGTTCTCCGATCGGCCGGGTCCGGCTCAACATCCTGTTCGGCGATAGTGACCACTTCCGACGCGAGCCGCTCTGGTTCGAGGTGGTGTACCTGACCAGCGCGTACCACGCGTTGCTGGGCCGGCCCGCGCTCGCCAAATTCATGGCGGCCCCCCACTACGCCTACCTGAGGATGAAGCTGCCGGGTCCGAAGGGCCTCATCACCATCACCGGCGACTACCGCAAGTCCATAGAGTGCGCCCGAGACGGCGCCAAGCTAGCCGAATTGCTGGTCGTAGCCGAGGAGCGGCGCCAACTCGACCGAATCGTCGCCTTGCCCAAGAGGCGTCAGCCGCGCCGATCCCGGCCGAGGAGCCGGCCAACAAGGCCTCGTTCAAGCCCTCCAAGGGGACCAAGAGAGTGAAACTGAACCCGGAAGACCCCAGCTGCAGCAAGTACGTTGTCGTAGGCACCCGCCTCGACAGCAAATAGGAAGGCGAGCTCATCAACTGTGACACCCAAAGTTTATTTGGATTTTTCAAAAGATTTTATTTGACTTGAGGGAGGTGAATTAAAAATTTTCTTCAAAAGGACCCTCCCTTTCAAATATTTTTCTCATGACAAGAGTTTTATTTGGATTCACCCAAGACTTGCTTTTGGTCTTGGAGGTCCTTGCCTTTTTATTTGAACTCAAGACAAAATACTTTTCACTTGAGAAAAATGCCTTTTGAAAATCTCTTTGAAAATGCACTATGGCTTTTGGATAAATCCTTTGCCACTTTCAACATTTCTCTCTTGCCATGGCCTTAGTGCAAATCCACTCTCCTAAACCTTCCCTCACCTTTGGATCATGATTTGCATCAAATCCAGCAAGTTGAACCTCCCCATATGATTATTTTTCCATTTAAATCATATTCAAACAAATTTCTGTCTTCTATTCTAGCCATTGGTGATTTACAAAGGAACTCCACTTTCTGTTCTGATTTTTGCCCAAACCTTTTTCCCTTCCTAGTCCCTTGAACCCTCAACCAAGATCCATGAAGATCCACTGGTCTTCAGTTCAAATTTTTCAAACTACACTTGCTGCAAGTTTGGACCAGATTTGTCAAATTTGGTGAAATTCATTCAAATCCTTCTCCAAAAATTCTGAGAAAAATCAGGCAGCCTCTGGGTGCATTGAGTGGTCACCTCACCAAGTCCCAGCCCCAGGAAATTTTTTCTCATTGCCAAATCATTCTTTCGAACACCTGTAGTGCATTGTCAAAATCAGGTTCAGTAAAGTTCAGAGAACATTTCAGTGCATTGTCGTTTTCTTCAGAACCCGACGTCGATCTCGCTAGTGCCGCTGTGTCGCCGTGTTCCCTGTCCCCTCCCCCTTGTCCTCTGCACCGCACGAGCGTCTGGCACCTTGCGGACATCGGCGACGAGCAGCAGAAGGTGCGCCGCCCAGTGACCGACGCCAGCGGCGGCTTTGCGGCCGCCAGAGAGAGGCGCGGCGCTGACGGCGCCACCCAGCGCCGCCCAAGCCACCGGAGCTCGCCGCGTGGCCTTCCACTCCCTAGAACGCGCTGCCACTCTCGTCGTGAACCGCTGGGCACGGAGCGCGCTCTCTGCCGCCGACGTGCCCGTGCGGCCACCCCACCGTGGACCGGCGCCGTTACGCCAAGACCAGCCGGGATTAGCGGGGGAACGACACCAGTAACTTCCACTGATGCTGCCTGGCCACTCAAACCTCCTGCCAATCCACTGCATCGCCGTAATTGCTCGCCGGAGATTCTCCGTTCACGGCCACCCCATCGATCCGCCTATAAATAGAGGCCCCGAGCTTCAACTCGAACCCACACCACCTCTGCACTCCACCTAGAGCACGCCTAGCCACTGGAAGAGCCCCGAGGAGGTCTCCTTCCTCGACTCCGGCCGCCGCGACCCGCCACGGGATCCAGCTCGATTCGCTCCCGTACGTGCGCCTCTGCCTCCCATCTCTTGCCAGTAGCTTCACTATGCATCCCTCCTTCTGACCCGCGCTTCAATTCGAAGTTTGCAGCCCTCCACCGGAGTTCTCCACCATCACCCGAGCCGCCGTCCGCCGGAGAAAGTGTCGCCGTCGACGTGCTGCTCCCCGTTGGTCGAGTCCACCACCCACCGACGCGGAAGAACACGCTGAAGCTCTTGGTACCCTCCGATCTTCCTGACTCGGCGTGGTTCGACGCCGGCGTCCACCGCAGTCTTCGGGCGCCGGCGAGCTTTTTGAACCTGACATGTGGACCCCCATGTCAGCCTCTGTTCTATTCTCCCTCGAACCGTTTTCTGTTGGCGCCCTCGGGCAAAATACGCTTTCCCTCTTTAGCTAGCGCATTTCTTTCCGAAGCGTTTTCTGGTTTCTCAGTTTAAACCCTGGAACTTTTCTGTTTCATTACAGATGAGTCCCTGGACAGAAACCTTTATAACTTTTTAATAAAAAGGGATTTTTGAGTGATTCTTTTTCTGACAGTCTTAAAATTTTGTCTAGTTTTTTATGAGATTTATTTGGAAAAAATTTGGAGAAATTTTTATGCACGCATTGGTTTTCACGTTAGTGCCCGTTTTCGTTATTGCCGTAGGTTCCGGAAGAGGTGACGGAGCCGCGAACTTCGCCGAGCTAGACTCCGACTTCTCCGAACCAGGCAAGCATGTTTGAACCTTGGATATGATAAGTGTTTTGCATGGTCGCGTGAGAGTTTGTGCGTGGCATATGAGTGTTAGTGAGTACCTCGTTACTTGTGAGGCAACTACCCGTTTTTTTTCCAAAGTCGCGATGATCTCTGGTGAGAGATGGCCAAATCATGTGGTGACATGAAGGGCGGCAAGGTGGTACTGTTGTAGCATACCAGCCTTGCGTCATCCGACGAAATTCCGACGTTAACATGGACGGAGTCACGTTATCGTTCTTTTCCCCTCCGTGCTGCCACATGTTTCATTTGCCAGGGTACGGTTTAGTAAGTTGGTAACCTCTTTCCATGTACACACCAAACAGAGGGGCCGGGGTGATGGTTCCTTGGCCCAGGATTAAAGCCAGTCATCCGGTCAGGGGGCATGGGTGTTTCCGGTTGGGACCGAGAGGGGGGGCACCCCCTTAGAGCGCGCGTATAGAAATTTGATCCCATGCTACGCGAGGTTGTAGCCTCCCCGTCTCAAGGTTTTTCTTGAACGTTGCCGAGGGTGATCCCTGGCTTCGGAATGTTGAATGGGTGTGTACTGGTTAGACGTGTTTCTTCCAAAACACCGTAAACGGAACTAGTCCCCGTGACTACTGAAATCCGTTGGCTGTGGTTAAGTACAAACTCTGCAGAGTCAAATTCTTCCAAGTCATCGTATCCATGATCAAGTAGTGTAGTCAGTATATCCCTATCTATCCGCGTGGAAAACTTGTCCCCGGTGAACAAGCTCAAGTGGTAAACCCAGTTTAATTATTATTTCTATGGATGGACTAACCTTATATTTGTCTCGTACTTGTAATAATTTATACTCTCGAGCTACTGAATTATTGAGCTACAATATAAGCCCTTTATGTGACGTCGCTCAGACGTCCGACTGTGGCATGCACTGCCTTTATTTTCTGTTATAAGCCCTTTATGTGGTGTCGCCCCGACGCCCGACTGTGGCATTATTATTATTCTTGCAGTTTCCTCTCGAGGAGTCATTCAGACACTCGTTTGGCACCAGCATTACTATTCTGCAGTTTCCTCTCGAGGAGTCATTCAGACACTCGTTTGGCACCAGCATTACTATTCTGCAGTTTCCTCTCGAGGAGTCATTCAGACACTCGTTTGGCACCAGCATTACTATTCTGTAGTTTCCTCTCGAGGAGTCATTCAGACCCTCGTTTGGCACCAGTATTACTATTCTTGCAGTTTCCTCTCGAGGAGTCATTCAGACCCTCGTTTGGCACCCAGTATTTATTATCTCTATGCCTGAACGCACTGGTTAATCTGTACATACGCTCCATGTTTACATTTGTTATATCTTATGTCCAAACTGTCTTGCGAGTACTTTCATAGTACTCACCTGGCTTGTTGATTTGGCCAGATGTTGACGAAGGCGATCTCTTGGATGAAGAGTTTGATAGTGCGTCCGACGCCTAGAGGAGTCCCAGTCAGTCCTGTGCGATCCCGGATATTGGTCACTTGTATTATATACGCTTCCGCCACCCGTAATAAGTCTCCTCGAGCCTCACTCCGATGCTCGAAGAGCTGTAGTCTTCATGAGTCATATCACTCGCTTCGCGGTGATATTTCCGCCTCCGTTATTATCGTGAGTTAGTAGTTATGCCACCCTATCCGCCGTCTTGTTTTATCGGCGTGCATGTAATAAATTGTTGGGCAGTCTCCGCTCAACCTTGTATTATATTTCAGTACTCCTGGTATTTTTTCTGTGACCAAGATATTGTCTACCAGTGAGAAGGAATTCTTCCTTACTGGTCCGTAAAAGGGATTGGTCTCTCAATAATTATTTTATTGAAAAACCGGTCGTGACAAGCTTGGTATCAGAGCCAGGCTGACTGTAGGAAGCCACTAGGTGCGATCGCTAATCGGTTATTAGCGTCTTTTGTGCTTTTTCAGCATTTTGCAAATTGTAGCTATTTTCTGTTAGTCATCATAAATTTATGACATGACTACTCAGAATTTTTGCCTACTTTTGTAGATGGCTGGCAATAGCTGTGAGAATCGAGTGTTCACGAACGTGCCCGAGGGGTTTGTCAAGCTCCTCGTCTCCATCACCAAGCTCGCGATCGGGCCAGCAGCTCGCCCGGAGTTCACGCTCTATCAGCACAAGCTCAGCGACGACGTGTCTATGCACCAAGCTGTGGTGCAATTCAAGGGAGGACGTTCTGCAGCTCGCCACTTCTGTTTTGTGGGAAGGGCCATGCCTACGGAGAGGCATGCCATGCAGATGGCTGCTCGTGAGGCGATAGCTCGTCTTCGGGACATCCTTCCTACGATGAAGACTCGTCGCTACCGCTACCTCCCATGCCATGTGCCATACACCAGTCACTATGCTTTCGCCTGCCATCGGGGAGAGCGAGATGAAGCCATCGAGATGGTTGTGGAGTATCTCAAGGCTCTGGAGGAGTCTTTCGACAATCTCGTAGACGATCTTGTGGCTGCCCGCATGGACTTAGTCCGGGGTGGTCTTGCTAGCAGGAAGGAGCTTCTCCACACGGCACCGCCTCTGACATTCGTCTCGTCTTCAGCCTCTTATGCACCGGCCGTTTTGGCCACTGGTCGCCGTCTGCCTACCACTGAGGAGTTCGACCGAGTCATCGCTCCTACTCAAGTCAGAGCTGCACCGCCTGCCGCACCCGCTCTACCACCTGTCGCTCCCGCGCCATCACCGCAGCGCAGCGTTACGCGCCAGGAGCCAGCTAGAGAGGAGGTGGAGGTTGATTCTCCTGGACCGCTGAGTCTTGCCATCGGCAAGGGGAAGGAAATCTTCACCATCTCCGACTGAGAGCGCCGAGTAGCCGCGCGTTATGTCTGCTTGTATGATGTGTTGTCTTATCTGTGCGCTAGTTTGTATTGGTGTGTTTGCTGCCTTCCGGAGGAGTACGCTAGTCTAAATAACATGTCAGGAATGTGTACGCACATCCTGAGTGCTGTATCATGTGTTTGTATTTCGCGTGTAAGATTTGTGTTAAGTAGTCTTTTCTCCATGCAAAACCGCTTATGTTTTCCTTGAAAACCTTGGGGTCTTTTAAATTGTTGCCTTTGCAAAGTTTTCCTTGTGCTACACTGTTTTCTCATGGGTTTTGCAAAATAATACCCCAGACTGGAAAAATGTCTCGTCCGTGGACTCGCTCCATGCCCAATCAGCCAGAAGAGGTTTATGGGACACAAACTAGCAACAATTTCACTCAGGGTCAGTCCAGTCAACAGGACAGCGAAGCAGCCCTGTCTCAAGTCTGCCGTCTCTTCGAACAAAGCCAACAACAGCACCAAGAGATGATGAACCATGTCATCAATATGGGAAACCACCGCGAACCCTATCAACCACATTCCAAGTTATCTGAGTTGCAGAAGACTCGCCCTTCAACTTTTGCTCACACCGATAGGCCGCTGGAAGCCGATGATTGGCTTCGTGACATTGAAAGGAAACTGATTATTGCTCAGTGTTCAGATCATGAGAAGGTGCTTTATGCACCACACTACCTTACTGGCGCAGCTGCAGCATGGTGGGAAAACTTCCTACACATGCATCCCAGTGAACACAACATCACCTGGGAAGAGTTCAAGGAAGGCTTCCGTGGGGCACACATCCCCAGGAGCATCATAAAAATCAAGAAGAGAGAGTTTGATGACCTGAAGCAGAGAGGCATGTCAGTGACAGAATACAATGGTCAGTTTACCCAGCTATCTCGTTATGCCTACGACGAGCACATGACAGAAAACAAGAAGATGGAAAAATTCCTGGACGGCCTGGCACCAGCACTAAGATGCCAACTGATTGTACACACCTTTCCGGACTTTAAAACTCTGGTGGACAAGGCCATTACCTTGGAGAATGAGCGCCGTAGTCTGGATGATATCCGTAAGCGAAAGAGGGACAAGACAACTCTTGCTCGCAACAACCGAAGCAAGACTGAGGTTCCAAGGATAGAAGCAAGGAGATCCACGACTACCGATCCAAGGCCCGTCAGACAGTTTCATGCCAGGGACAAAGAGTTCACGTACCGTCCAGGGGTCACATGCTATGCTTGTGGGGAAGAAGGGCACTATGCTAAACAATGCCCAAAGCCGAGGAACGCGGCCCCCAAGCCAAACAATGGTGGAAACAATCCAGCCCCCAAGCGCAACAATTTCAATCCCAACAACAACCACAAGAAGGGTCACCTGAACCATGTGACCAGGGAAGAGGCGCAGAATGCCCCAGACATCGTGCTCGGTACGTTCCCTGTCAACACAGTACCTGCCACGGTTTTGTTTGATTCTGGAGCTTCCCATTCGTTCGTTTCGAAGAGTTTTGTTTTACAACATGATTTTCCGATACTTCCCTTGGAAAAATCTTTGATCATCAAGTCCCCCGGAAATAAGCAAATCGCTCAGGGTTACTGCCAAGGAGTGGTCATTGAGTTCGAAGGACTACAATTCCAAGCAAATCTCATCGTGTTGGAGAGTAAAGGACTGGATGTCATTTTAGGAATGGACTGGTTGACCACCAACAAAGGATTCATTGACTGTTTCAATTGGACCGTGATTCTCACCCACCATCATGGCAAGACAATAAAGGTTATAGCTCAAGAAAGACCACGGTCACAGCAACCAAAACTGAACAAAGTGGACATTTCTGAATTGAGAAAAGTTCCAGTGGTATGCGAGTTTCCTGATGTGTTCCCTGAAGAACTGCCAGGCATGCCACCAGACCGAGAGATAGAGTTCAGCATCGAACTAGCACCTGGCACTGCTCCCATCTATAAGGAGCCTTATAGAATGGCACCCTCAGAATTGGTGGAGTTGAAGAAGCAGATAAAGGAATTGTTGGACAAAGGATTTATTCGAGCCAGCTCCTCACCTTGGGGTTCGCCAGTGTTGTTCGCCAAGAAAAAGGATGGGACACTGAGACTGTGTATAGACTATCGAGCCCTCAATATGGTCACCATCAAAAACAAATATCCGATGCCACGGATAAATGATTTGTTTGACCAGCTCGCACAAGCCAAGGTATTCTCAAAAATTGATTTGAGATCGGGATATCATCAACTGAAAGTACGGACAGAAGATATCCCCAAGACAGCATTCACTTCCAGATGCGGATTATATGAGTTCACAGTGATGCCTTTTGGTCTAACAAACGCCCCCGCATATTTCGTCCACCTCATGAACAAGGTGTTCATGAAATTCATGGACAAGTTTGTTGTGGTATTCATCGACGATATTCTGGTATACTCAAGGACACCAGAAGAGCATGCTGAGCATCTCCGAATTGTTTTGGGAGAATTGAGGAAACATCAGTTGTACGCCAAATTTAGCAAGTGCGAATTTTGGCTAAGACAAGTTGGTTTCTTAGGCCATATATTGAACCAAGAAGGCGTGGCCGTAGACCCAGAAAAAGTCAAAGCCATACTTGACTGGAAGCCACTCGCCAACGTTACAGATGTGCAGAGTTTCCTAGGAATGGCCGGATATTACAGAAGATTTATTGAAGGTTTCTCAACTGTGGCAAAACCCATAACACAGTTGCTCAAGAAAGACAAGAAATTTGTATGGACGGAAGCATGCGAGAAAAGCTTCCAAGAACTCAAGAAGAAGCTGACAACCGCACCAGTCTTAACTGTGCCAGACATACACAAGAGTTTTGAAGTATATTGTGACGCGTCCCGAAAGGGTCTCGGGTGTGTGCTGATGCAGGATGGCAAAGTTGTCGCATATGCCTCCAGGCAGCTGCGAAAACATGAGGAAAATTACCCAACACATGACCTGGAGCTAGCAGCAGTCATTCATGCACTCAAGGAGTGGAGGCACTTTCTGTTGGGAAATCGCTGTGAAATATATACAGACCATAAGAGCCTCAAATATATTTTCACACAGCCAGAGCTAAATTTACGCCAACGACGCTGGTTGGAACTGGTCAAGGACTATGATGTCGGTATTCACTACCATCCAGGGAAAGCAAATGTAGTGGCCGATGCCCTTAGTCGAAACCCCAGCCCGGACAATGACGGTCCGCGAAACTTGAGGCCTGAGTTTCAGCAAGAGTTTGCTAGGCTCAACATGATGTTAGTCTCTGAGGGCACCGTATCAAATCTGGAGATACAACCCACCCTGGTGGAACAAATTAAGAAGGCTCAACAGGGACATCCCAGCATTGAAGGTATAAAGAAGAAAATGAACCTTGGTAAGACTTCAGAGTTCGTCACAGACAGTGAAGGAACATTATGGTACGGAGACAGACTTTGCGTACCTAACATTGAGGGACTCAAGCAACAAATCTTAACCGAGAGCCACACCGCTCCATACTCGATCCACCCTGGAGGAACCAAAATGTACAAGGACATTCAGGAAAGGTTTTGGTGGCACGGTATGAAAAGAGATATAGCCACATTTATTGCTTGTTGCGATTCATGTCAGCGCATCAAGGCCGAGCATCAAAAGCCAGCAGGGCTACTCCAGCCAAACAGGATACCGGAGTGGAAATGGGATGAAATAGGAATGGACTTCATTGTCGGATTACCCCGATCACAACGCGGAAATGACGCCATATGGGTCATCACAGACCGACTAACCAAGGTTGCTCATTTCATTCCCGTGAAGACTACCTACTCCACGCAAAGACTGGCCAAACTTTATCTCTCCCGTATAGTTTGTTTGCATGGAGTCCCAAAGACTATAATATCCGATCGAGGCACACAATTTGTCTCCAAATTTTGGGATCACCTACAACAAGCTCTGGGCACGCAACTAGCTTTCAGTACAACGTACCACCCTCAGACTGATGGACAAACAGAACGTGTAAACCAAATCCTAGAGGATATGCTAAGAGCCTGTGTGCTTACCTATGGATCCAGTTGGGACGAGAGTTTGCCGTATGCCGAATTTGCTTACAACAACAGTTACCAAGCCAGCTTGCAAATGGCACCTTTGAAGCATTGTACGGACGGAGGTGTCGTACCCCACTGAATTGGTCAGAAACAGGTGACAGCCGTATCTTCGGCCCAGACATGCTTAAAGAGGCCGAGGAGAAAGTTAAACAGATCAGGGACAGACTCAAGACAGCACAGAGCCGACAAAAGAGCTACTATGATCAGAAGCATCGTGAGGTCAGCTTTGAACCCGGTGATTCCGTATACCTCCGAGTATCTCCTATGAGGGGTCTGCAACGGTTCAAAATTAAGGGGAAGCTAGCCCTAAGATTTATTGGACCATTTTGTATAAAGGCACGAAGAGGCATGGTAGCCTACCAACTAGACTTACCCAAGGAGCTGTCAGACGTCCATGACGTGTTTCACGTCTCTCAACTGAGAAAATGTGTAAGTAACCCAGAGAAGCAGGTATCCCATGAGAGCATTGATGTGCAACCAGACCTCACCTACAGAGAGAGGCCAGTAAAGATTTTAGAAGAGTCTGAACGGAGGACCCGTCAGAAAACGACAAAGTTTTCAGAGTTCAGTGGAGCAACCACACTGAGGATGAAGCCACATGGGAAAGGGAAGATTTTCTTCAGGCAGAATATCCATATCTATTTGAGGATCAGCAGAAATCTCGAGGACGAGATTTTTCCTAAGGGGGTAGGTGTTGTGACACCCAAAGTTTATTTGGATTTTTCAAAAGATTTTATTTGACTTGAGGGAGGTGAATTAAAAATTTTCTTCAAAAGGACCCTCCCTTTCAAATATTTTTCTCATGACAAGAGTTTTATTTGGATTCACCCAAGACTTGCTTTTGGTCTTGGAGGTCCTTGCCTTTTTATTTGAACTCAAGACAAAATACTTTTCACTTGAGAAAAATGCCTTTTGAAAATCTCTTTGAAAATGCACTATGGCTTTTGGATAAATCCTTTGCCACTTTCAACATTTCTCTCTTGCCATGGCCTTAGTGCAAATCCACTCTCCTAAACCTTCCCTCACCTTTGGATCATGATTTGCATCAAATCCAGCAAGTTGAACCTCCCCATATGATTATTTTTCCATTTAAATCATATTCAAACAAATTTCTGTCTTCTATTCTAGCCATTGGTGATTTACAAAGGAACTCCACTTTCTGTTTTGATTTTTGCCCAAACCTTTTTCCCTTCCTAGTCCCTTGAACCCTCAACCAAGATCCATGAAGATCCACTGGTCTTCAGTTCAAATTTTTCAAACTACACTTGCTGCAAGTTTGGACCAGATTTGTCAAATTTGGTGAAATTCATTCAAATCCTTCTCCAAAAATTCTGAGAAAAATCAGGCAGCCTCTGGGTGCATTGAGTGGTCACCTCACCAAGTCCCAGCCCCAGGAAATTTTTTCTCATTGCCAAATCATTCTGTCGAACACCTGCAGTGCATTGTCAAAATCAGGTTCAGTAAAGTTCAGAGAACATTTCAGTGCACTGTCGTTTTCTTCAGAACCCGACGTCGATCTCGCTAGTGCCGCTGTGTCGCCGTGTTCCCTGTCCCCTCCCCCTTGTCCTCTGCACCGCACGAGCGTCTGGCACCTTGCGGACATCGGCGACGAGCAGCAGAAGGTGCGCCGCCCCGTGACCGACGCCAGCGGCGGCTTTGCGGCCGCCAGAGAGAGGCGCGGCGCTGACGGCGCCACCCAGCGCCGCCCAAGCCACCGGAGCTCGCCGCGTGGCCTTCCACTCCCCAGAACGCGCTGCCACTCTCGTCGTGAACCGCTGGGCGCGGAGCGCGCTCTCTGCCGCCGACGTGCCCGTGCGGCCACCCCACCGTGGACCGGCGCCGTTACGCCAAGACCAGCCGGGATTAGCGGGGGAACGACACCAGTAACTTCCACTGATGCTGCCTGGCCACTCAAACCTCCTGCCAATCCACTGCATCGCCGTAATTGCTCGCCGAAGATTCTCCGTTCACGGCCACCCCATCGATCCGCCTATAAATAGAGGCCCCGAGCTTCAACTCGAACCCACACCACCTCTGCACTCCACCTAGAGCACGCCTAGCCACTGGAAGAGCCCCGAGGAGGTCTCCTTCCTCGACTCTGGCCGCCGCGACCTGCCACGGGATCCAGCTCGATTCGCTCCCGTACGTGCGCCTCTGCCTTCCATCTCTTGCCAGTAGCTTCACTATGCATCCCTCCTTCTGACCCGCGCTACAATTCGAAGTTTGCAGCCCTCCACCGGAGTTCTCCACCATCACCCGAGCCGCCGTCCGCCGGAGAAAGTGTCGCCGTCGACGTGGTGCTCCCCGTTGGTCGAGTCCACCACCCACCGACGCGGAAGAACACGCTGAAGCTCTTGGTACCCTCCGATCTTCCTGACTCGTCGTGGTTCGACACCGGCGTCCACCGCAGTCTTCGGGCGCCGGCGAGCTTTTTGAACCTGACATGTGGACCCCCCATGTCAGCCTCTGTTCTATTCTCCCTCGAACCGTTTTCTGTTGGCGCCCTCGGGCAAAATACGCTTTCCCTCTTTAGCTAGCGCATTTCTTTCCGAAGCGTTTTCTGGTTTCTCAGTTTAAACCCTGGAACTTTTCTGTTTCATTACAGATGAGTCCCTGGATAGAAACCTTTATAACTTTTTAATAAAAAGGGATTTTTGAGTGATTCTTTTTCTGACAGTCTTAAAATTTTGTCTAGTTTTTTATGAGATTTATTTGGAAAAATTTTGGAGAAATTTTTATGCACGCGTTGGTTTTCACGTTAGTGCCCGTTTTCGTTATTGCCGTAGGTTCCGGAAGAGGTGACGGAGCCGCGAACTTCGCCGAGCTAGACTCCGACTTCTCCGAACCAGGCAAGCATGTTTGAACCTTGGATATGATAAGTGTTTTGCATGGTCGCGTGACAGTTTGTGCGTGGCATATGAGTGTCAGTGAGTACCTCGTTGCTTGTGAGGCAACTACCCGTTTTTTCCAAAGTCGCGATGATCTCTGGTGAGAGATGGCCAAATCATGTGGTGACATGAAGGGCAGCAAGGTGGTACTGTTGTAGCATACCAGCCTTGCGTCAACCGACGAAATTCCGACGTTAACGTGGACGGAGTCACGTTATCGTTCTTTTCCCCTCCGTGCTGCCACATGTTTCATTTGCCAGGGTGCGGTTTAGTAAGTTGGTAACCTCTTTCCATGTACACACCAAACAGAGGGGCCGGGGTGATGGTTCCTTGGCCCAGGATTAAAGCCAGTCATCCGGTCAGGGGGCATGGGTGTTTCCGGTTGGGACCGAGAGGGGGGGCACCCCCTTAGAGCGCGCGTATAGAAATTTGATCCCATGCTACGCGAGGTTGTAGCCTCCCCGTCTCAAGGTTTTTCTTGAACGTTGCCGAGGGTGATCCCTGGCTTCGGAATGTTGAATGGGTGTGTACTGGTTAGACGTGTTTCTTCCAAAACACCGTAAACGGAACTAGTCCCCGTGACTACTGAAATCCGTTGGCTGTGGTTAAGTACAAACTCTGCAGAGTCAAATTCTTCCAAGTCATCGTATCCATGATCAAGTAGTGTAGTCAGTATATCCCTATCTATCCGCGTGGAAAACTTGTCCCCGGTGAACAAGCTCAAGTGGTAAACCCAGTTTAATTATTATTTCTGTGGATGGACTAACCTTATATTTGTCTCGTACTTGTAATAATTTATACTCTCGAGCTACTGAATTATTGAGCTACAATATAAGCCCTTTATGTGACGTCGCTCAGACGTCCGACTGTGGCATGCACTGCCTTTATTTTCTGTTATAAGCCCTTTATGTGGTGTCGCCCCGACGCCCGACTGTGGCATTATTATTATTCTTGCAGTTTCCTCTCGAGGAGTCATTTAGACACTCGTTTGGCACCAGCTTTACTATTCTGCAGTTTCCTCTCGAGGAGTCATTCAGACACTCGTTTGGCACCAACATTACTATTCTGCAGTTTCCTCTCGAGGAGTCGTTCAGACACTCGTTTGGCACCAGCATTACTATTCTGCAGTTTCCTCTCGAGGAGTCATTCAGACCCTCGTTTGGCACCAGTATTACTATTCTTGCAGTTTCCTCTCGAGGAGTCATTCAGACCCTCGTTTGGCACCCAGTATTTATTATCTCTATGCCTGAACACACTGGTTAATCTGTACATATGCTCCATGTTTACATTTGTTATATCTTATGTCCGAACTGTCTTGCGAGTAATTTCATAGTACTCACCTGGCTTGTTGATTTGGCCAGATGTTGACGAAGGCGATCTCTTGGATGAAGAGTTTGATAGTGCGTCCGACGCCTAGAGGAGTCCCAGTCGGTCCTGTGCGATCCCGGATATTGGTCACTTGTATTATATACGCTTCCGCCACCCGTAATAAGTCTCCTCGAGCCTCACTCCGACGCTCGAAGAGCTGTAGTCTTCATGAGTCATGTCACCCGCTTCGCGGTGATATTTCCGCCTCCGTTATTATCGTGAGTTAGTAGTTATGCCACCCTATCCGCCGTCTTGTTTTATCGGCGTGCATGTAATAAATTGTTGGGCAGTCTCCGCTCAACCTTGTATTATATTTCAGTACTCCTGGTATTTTTTCTGTGACCAAGATATTGTCTACCAGTGAGAAGGAATTCTTCCTTACTGGTCCGTAAAAGGGATTGGTCTCTCAATAATTATTTTATTGAAAAACCGGTCGTGACATCAACTTCCTCCGTGAGAATCGGGACATTTTTGCATGGACCCCAAAGGACATGTCGGGTATCCCAAGCAAGTACACCGAGCACAAACTCCACGTCCGCAAGGACGCCAAGCCTGTCCGTCAACCCCTGCGACGTTTTTTCCGGAGAGAAGAGAAGAACCATTGGTGAAGAGGTCGCTATGCTCCTGGCGGTCGGCTTCATCATGGAAGTGTTTCACTCCGAGTGGCTGGCCAATCCAGTCCTCGTCCTGAAGAAGAACAAGACATGGCGCATGTGTATCGACTACACCAGCTTGAACAAGGCCTGCCCCAAGGATCCGTTCACCCTCCCGCGGATCGACCAAGTCATTGACTCCACTGCCGGGTGTGAGCTCCTGTCCTTCCTGGACGCTTACTCCGGCTATCACCAGATCAAGCTGGACCCGACCGACGCCCTGAAGACGTCCTTCATCACGCCCTTCGGGGCGTATTGCTACATCACCATGTCGTTCGGCTTGAAGAACGCCGGCGCCACCTTCCAGCGCTGCATGCAGAAATGCTTGCTGCCACAACTCGGCCGCAATATCCACATCTATGTGGATGACATCATGGTGAAGACCAAGCAGCACCTCACGCTCCTCGATGACCTGAAGGAGGCCTTCGCGAACCTGCGCGATTACAAGGTCAAGCTCAACCCAGAAAAGTGCGTTTTCGGCGTCCCGGCCGGAAAGTTACTCGGCTTCCTCATCTCGGAGCGTGGCATTGAGGCAAACCTGGAGAAGATCAAGGCCATCGAGCGCATGCGCAAGCCAGCTCGGCTGCGCGATGTCCAGAAGTTCACCGGCTGCTTGGCCTCGGTTAGCCGGTTTCTCAGCCGGCTGGCCGAGAGGGCCTTGCCCCTGTATCAGCTGATGAAGAAGACGACGCTGTTCGAATGGAACGAGCAGGCCAACGAGGCTTTTCGGGACCTCAAGCGCTTGCTCTCCACCACACCAGTTCTGGCCGCACTGGCCGAGAAGGAGCCGCTATTGCTCTATATCGCCGCGACCTCGTGATCGGTCAGCACGGTGATGGTGGTCGAGCGACCAGAGTAGGACAAGGTCCAAGCCGTCCAGCGTCCCGTCTACTACCTGAGAGAGGTGCTCTCCGCCTCGAAGCAGAACTACCCGCACTACCAGAAGATGTGTTATGGCTTATACTTTACCGCCAAGAAATTGAAGCAGTACTTCCAAGAGCACGTTGTTACCGTGGTTAGCACGGCCCCTCTCGGCGAAATCATCAGGTGCCGAGACGCCTCCGGCCGAGTCGCCAAGTGGGCGCTCAAGCTAGCCGGCCACACCATCCTCTACGAGCCCCCCACCATGATCAAGTCCCAAGCTCTGGCCGACTTCCTTGTCGACTGGACCGAGACCCAATACCTGCCGCCGCCGCTGGACTCGACGCACTGGCGCATGCACTTCGACGGCTCAAAGATGCGTCTCGGCCTAGGGGCCGGCATTGTGATGTCCTCCCCGAAGGGCGACCGGCTCAAATACGTGCTCCAGATCCACTTCACCGCCTCCAACAACGTTGCCGAGTACAAAGCTCTCGTGTATGGCCTCCGGCTCGCCAAGGAACTCAACATCCGGCGCATCCTATGCTATGGCGACTCGGATCTGGTGGTGCAGTAGTGCTACGGCGAGTGGGACGCCCGCGACCCCAACATGGCAAGCTACCGCTTCCTCGTCCAGAAGCTGTCCGGATTCTTCACGGGCTGCGAGTTCCTCCATGTCCCGCGTGCGGAAAATGAGGCGGCCGATACGCTCGCCAAGACCGCCTCGTCTCGGCAGTCCATCCCGTCCGGTGTCTCCCTCGAGCACCTACACAAGCCGACCGTCAAGCCCTCTCCGGACTCCGAGTCGATCTACGTCCCAAACAACCCGGCCGCGCCTCAACCCGGACTGGGGACTGCCGAACCCGGCCTGGGGACTGTCGAACCCGGCCCAGGGACCATCGAACCCAACCCTAGGACTGCTCAACCCGACCCGGGGACTGCTGAATCCGGCTCGGGTGCTGCCACCCTAGAACCCGTCGTGGTGGTCGTCTTCGCCATAGTGACGGCACCATCATGGGCCCTGCCCATCTCAGAATTCCTGGAGAACGAGGTCGTCCCCATGGACGAGACCGAAGCCCGGCAAGTGCAGCGCCGGGTGTCCGCCTACAACATCATCAACAACGAGCTCGTCAAGCGCAGCTCCACCAGCGTGTTCCAGCGCTGCGTCGAGCAAGACAAGGGCATTGAGATCCTTCTCGACATACACCAGGGCGAGTGCGGGCACCACGCCGCCTCGCGATCCCTGGTGGCCAAGGCTTTCCGCCATGGTTTCTACTGGCCCACGGCCCTCGAAGACGCCGAGTCGCTCATCCTCAAGTACGAGGGATGCCAGCGCTCCAGCAAGCGCAGCCACCAGCCGGCCTCGGCACTCTGGACCATCCCAATCGCCTGGTCCTTCACGGTCTGGGGACTCGACATGGTGGGGCCCTTCAAGACCGCTCGAGGCGGCATGACGCATCTGCTGGTGGCTGTGGACAAGTTCACGAAATGGATCGAAGCGAAGCCAATCAAGAAACTGGACGGACCGACGTCTGTCCGATTCATCAAGGACATCGCGGTGCGTTATGGCATGCTGAATAACATCATCACGGACAACGGCACCAACTTCGCCAAGGGCGCGCTCGCGCAGTACTGCTCGTCTCCGGCATCCGCCTCGACCTGGCTTCCGTTGCACACCCGCAGTCCAACGGCCAGGTCGAGCGGGCCAACAGCCTCATCCTATCCGGCATCAAGCCGCGGCTTGTCGAGCCGCTCATCCGTTCGCCCGACAGCTGGCTCGACGATCTGCCGGCCGTCCTCTGGAGTGTCCGAACAACGCCAAACCGGTCGACCGGGTTCACCCCGTTCTTCCTCGTCTATGGAGCAGAAGCCGTCATCTCGACCGACGTCGAGTTCGACTTGCCGCACGTCACGATGTACACCGAAGCTGAAGCCAAGGAAGCCCGTGAAGACGGCGTCGACCTGCTCGAAGAAGCACGTCTCCTAGCGCTCAGCCGCTCAGCCATCTACCAGCAAGTCCCGAGGCACTACCACAACAAGAAGATCAAGCCCCTCACCCTTTGGGAGGGAGACCTCATCCTCTGACTCGTCCAAGAGCAGACCGGCTAGCACAAGTTGTCCTCCCCATGGGAGGGCCCCTTCATCGTCAGCAAGGCCCTGTGCGATCGCAACGCCTACTACCTCATCGACGCCCGCAAGTCAAACAAGCGCAGGAGAGACACCGCCGGCAAAGAAACAATCCGGCCGTGGAACGCAGAACTCCTCCGCCCGTTTTACAGTTAGCCATGTGCACGTATGTATCGCTGCCTTTTGTAATCATTCGAAAACTATGGAGTCCCCGAACGACGCTCGGGGGCTGCCCTTCCCGACCAAGCTATTGTGTCTCCTGCATTTGTGCATTGTTTGCCTCTTTGTAAAACCCGGCCACCGGTCCGACTCGATCGACCCAGGGGCTCGGGGGCTGGCTGGCTTGGTCACCACCCGCCGCCTTTCCTTAGCAGTTCCTAACGGACTGGGATCACCGCGGCCTTCCACTTCGCCCTAAGCCACAGAACCGGCTTCGGCTGTCAGCTGGCAAGCTCGCAAGGCCAGAGCACTAGCTCGCCACAAACACTAAGCCAAGGGCCTCCGGGTTACCCAACCCAGCCTTGCTACTTTAAGTTGTCGCACGACCGGCTGCTCGCCAACCGGCTTCGCCGGATTGCCGCCAGGCGGCCCAGTTGGTGTTTCGCTCGCGCTCAACGTTTCGACAGCTTAAGTACGACGCGCTCCTCTCAAAGGCCGAACTCCTTGTCACGGACCGGAGCCTCGGCCATCAGACTCGCGGGGGAAGCCCGAGAGGGGAAAACCACAAGAAAACGGCTCAAAGGATGAAAAAGCAAGAGTGCAAACATTCACGAAATTTATACATCACAAGTTCAAATTCAAACAGGCCCAAGGCTAGAATTCATTACACCCGGAAACCCCCAGTGGGTGGGTGGACCTGCTACCTAATAGAAATTTTCAGTAAGTTGAAAACAGGCAGCCTCAGGCATCTCCCTCGGTGGCCTCCAGGCCCGCCGAGGTGCCGGTCTCCCCCTCCTCGGCGTCCGCGTCGCGGTAGACGTCCGTCTCCTCAGAGCTGGCCTCCGGGTCATCCAGAAGAAGGCCATAGTCGTCAGCAGGCACGACTCCGCCATCTTCCGCCTGCTCCGGCCGGAACTCGTTGTGGAAGGCGAACCCGGCGATGTAGCTGGCCCGAGCAGCGATCCGGCCGGCCTCCGCCTGCAGCTGGCTCTCCGAGCCGGCTCGCTGGCCCATCAACGCGTCCAGCGACAGGTCCGGATGCCAAGACATCGCGAACCTGAGTGCCATCTCGGAGCCAGCACGAGCGGCGGAAACACGCCAGTCATGGAGCCGATCCGGCCCCGCTTCCAACCACCGCGCCAGCCGCGTGAAGCTGTTCGGCGCGACGGAACCCGGCCAGAGGGCCGCCGTCATCGTCGTGCCGGCCCATCTGCTCGCTCAAAACTCGCAGACGGGCCTCGGCAGCGGTCATGATCTCCGGGAAGGTCCAGGCCACCCGCGGGTCAGTCCCGGAGCCGGCGATCCCCTGCGCGTCGCGCTGAAAGCGGACCGCCTCCTCCGCCAGCTGGCGTGTCTCCGGGAAGGCCCCTGTCAAGAAGAAAAGCAAGTCAGAATAAAGTCACCAAGGACAAGAAGCCGGGGTCCCAACTCAGCAAAAAACCCAAGGAAAGCACTTACTGGAGAAGGACTCTTCCAGGTGCTCCGCTTCGAGCAACGTACCACGCCGCTCCCGGGCGATGGTGCGGTCGCGCTCCTGGAGCGTCTTCTCTAGATCGGCGACCTTGGCAAGGGCCGCCTTCAGCTCGGCGTCCTTGTCCTCGGCCGCCTTCGCGGCCTCCTCGCGGCGCCGGGTTTCCCCCTAGCGGGTCTCCTCATCTACGTAAGGAAGGGCGCCTATTTAAAGGGATTGGATCTAGATCCGTTTAGCGCCACGCATAAGAAATCTCCAGAGACTGCCTAGGAGAGACCATTCCAGCATGGCCAACGTTCCTAGCTCCTCCGCTCATCCCGACCAAGAGAAAGGCGGGTGGGAGAGGTGTTCTGTGTCTCATAGCCAATTGACGAAGTTGCAATCGCAGGGATTCCTTCCCCCTGCAGATCTAGTCCCTGTTCGGACGGGGCTAGCTTCCTTCAATGAGGGGACTCAGGCAGAGGACTTCCCCAATCCGTCCGGGGAGAGCGAGTATGTTTCGTCACCTACCTGCTAAGAGGCGTCGGGTTTCCAATCCATCCGTTCCTCCGAGGGCTTCTGGAGTACTACGGCCTCCAGCTGCACAACTTCACTCCGGCCTCTATTCTGCACATTGCGGGTTACGTCGCTTTGTGTGAATTATCCCTGGGCGTCGAGGCTCATTTCGAGTTGGAGTAAGTTGTTCTGCCTTGTCCCGCGCAATCACGAAGGGTCTATATTTGAAGTGGGCAGAGCTGAAGTATGGCGCGTCACCGATACCGGATATCCATCCGGCACACCAAGGAAGGCACCCGATGGCTGGCCCTCCGAATGGTTCTATATCGAGGACGTTCCGCTTCCCGATCCGGTTCGAAAAGGTCTTCCCGAATTTACGGTCGTCCCGCTAAAGAAACGCCACAGTTGGCGTCCCCGGAGTCTTGAAGAAGGAGAAGGCGCGGAGGTTCGTCAGCTGATGAGCAAGATAAAAGAGCTCGCTCAGTGCGGGCTCACAGTAATCGAGGTTATGGCGATCTCCATAGCGCGAGGGGTTTAGCCGCTCCAATACAGAGGGCTTCCCATGTGGGACTACAATGGGGAGGATGACGCCTCTCGTTGTGGCCGGAAGGGACCGGACACCCCTGCCGCTTTGGCTAGGATATTAGTCGAACTATTCAAAGGGGAGGAAAAGGAATTTCTTCGCATCAAGCTCAGAGACGGGTACTCTATGTATAACCCTCCCAGTTGGGTAAGGTCCAACCCCTCTATTTTTACTCCCTTCATCTCCGAATTGCCTTTGATAAATTTCTGGTTTGTTTGCTTACGACAGCACTGGCGAAAAGGTCACCGAGGGATTCCATAGTCCCGCCCCGCAGCCGGAGGACCACAATCGGGAGCTTGATCCCAGGTTCGAAGAGGATCTGGATATATTTGTGGTGCTCGCGGAGGGGGTGCTTTACCAGACGAGCTACGATGGCACGGAAGTGGCCATCATCGCCGATTACCCTGGTCTTCTTCCTGCTTCACAGGTAAGTAATCAAGAAACACCTTTTCTGAAAGGGTGCTCTTACTCTGCCTCACCGACCGCATTGTCACGCGTTTTATAGGGGAGGCGTTTGAGGAAATCGGTTCCTGAACCGGGTAGGCCTTCGAAGAGGAGGGCCGGTGAAGGCACCGCCGGGACCTCGTCGAGGAGGTACGGATAAATATATTTTTTAGCGGCTGTATCCGGCGGTGACTTATGCACCTGTTTGATTACAGGAAAAAGGTTCGCCGAACTGTGTCCGGGGGTCCGGCTGGCCGCGTTCCCAACAACCAAGATTTAGATCCGGTCGGGGATACGGGGGCCAATGTAGAATCAAAGCCGGACTGCCCTTCGGCTGAGGGTTCGGACAATATGTCCGTTACCAACTCAGAAGTAGAGAGCGCCATGAATCATCGGCGCTGCAGGGCTGTTTTACGAGACCCGAAGTTCTCGGATGAGGCATTTAATGCCTTTAGCTCGGGCGACGCATACATCCGAGCTGCTCGAGACGGGCTTAGAAAAGCCACGAGGCAATATCTAACAGATGTGCAGGTAAGGTTACTTTGTCAAAAAGGATAGCCTATGCCAGTAGCCCCCGGGACTGAAAGCAGTTGGTACAACTGATTTAAGGACCGTTGTATGACCAGGTTCTTACAGAGAAGAACAACCTGCTATCCCAAGAGCTTGAACAATGTCGGACGCAACTAAATGCTGCTACCGCCGAACTAAAAGAGTTCAAGAAGGCGTCACCTGGTAATATTCCCCTCCAATGAGAAAATATACTTATATGCCCAGAATATTAACAGTATTGCTTATACCATGACATAATGGTCAGGGGACTTAAAGAGGCATTGGAAGTCGCGCAAGCGAATGAGCAAGAAGCCAAAAGGCTACAAGCTACAGGCGATCGTGTGCTGAAGCAGGCCATTATTGAGAAAAACCAGCTCCAGGATTGCAAGACCCAGCTAGGCGAAGAGCTGAAAGATGTGCGGGCCCAGCTAGCCGATTCCGTGAAGGAAAACAAGAAGCTACGAGGCGACATATTCAGTATGTATCTGAACTATTTTGAAAGTAGTTCGGATATAGGAGAAACTGATGTAGCTATGATTGCAGGTATGTTAACGGGTCGTCCTGAAGAGGAGGTGTCCGGATCATCGAGTCATCTGCTGCAAAAGCTGTCGCAAGTGCACGAACAGGCGCGGCTGGCGATGCGAAGTGTTGCCAAGGCTCTATGGCCATCCGCCTCCCCTCTAGGAAGTATGGAGGAGCTTGTAGAGCTGTTTAAAGGGGCGCGGCGACGTATCCGGCTATGGAAGATATCTGCCTGCCGAGAGGGTGCGTGAGAGGCTTGGGCCATGGTGAAAACTCGGTATACCAAGCTTGATCCTAATCACATGGCGCGGGTCGCACCGGTAGGGTCGAATGGGGAAGAAATTCCCGTTAGTTTAGTATATGACCAAGTAGAGGTGGCCGCCAAATATTCCCAGCAGGATTGTAAATTAGATTGCCTATTTGATGGTGTAGAGGCAGAAGTGTTTGAGTCCAAGTGACTATGTACTTTCCTCACCATGTGGAATGTCTAGCCAAATTGTATATCATTTGTCATGGCAGACCTTTTCGCTTCGACCTCCGGACCCGAAGGTGCGGAGTGCTTCCGAATACCGTCACGGTCGAATAGGCCGGGGTATGCGTGGAAAACTAAGCGTAGGGGTCATAGTTGCTTGAACAGACAAGTTGGATCCGGCTAGTTATGTTATATTACATAGAGATTGTAAGAAACATCTTCCAGGTAGAATAGTTCCGTTAAGGGTTCCTTTCCCTGGGTGTGCATGCATTAGTAGACATGTCCGAATTGTGATGTGAAAATCACAGTGTGTATAGCTTTTGGGGGTTCACAATGGAGTGAGTGCAAAAAATACTTTTCATCCACCGACCGAATATTCGCTTAAGAACGCTAGCTTTCGGCTTCACCCAGTCTGAGGTACACATCCGGATGGCCCGACAGTAACAATCGCAGAGGTGCTCCCTTTACCACCTAGCCGAACAATCGGGAACGTAGGGGTAAACACAGGAGCAAGGCAACCCAGCTTGACCAAAACTTAAGTCATATCGATGCATATAATGGTGAAGAAAAGACATACGGGAAAAACGCGTATGTGTGATGAGCTTGATGCTCAGAAAGTATTATTAACAAGCTTCTATAAAGAAGCCCCCAGGTATAATGCGCGTACGTATGTAAAAAAGTGTACGTCAGCACTATTCGGTCGAGCCGAATGAGAGCTTTAAAGCGAAAAAAAAGTTGTGTAAAAGGGGGAAAGAGTTACGGAAACTATAAGGGAGAAGGAGACTAACAAAGGGTTCGGCGCTAGGCATAGAACCTTCGGAGTCTGGCCGCGTTCCAGGGGTTCGGTGAAGGAAATATGCCCTAGAGGCAATAATAAAGTTATTATTTATTTCCTTATATCATGATAAATGTTAATTATTCATGCTAGAATTGTATTAACCGGAAACATAATACATGTGTGAATACATAGACAAACAGAGTGTCACTAGTATGCCTCTACTTGACTAGCTCGTTGATCAAAGATGGTTATGTTTCCTAGCCATAGACATGAGTTGTCATTTGATTAACGGGATCACATCATTAGGAGAATGATGTGATTGACTTGACCCATTCGTTAGCTTAGCACTCGATCGTTTAGTATGTTGCTATTGCTTTCTTCATGACTTATACATGTTCCTATGACTATGAGATTATGCAACTCCTGTTTACCGGAGGAACACTTTGTATGCTACCAAACGTCACAACGTAACTGGGTGATTATAAAGGTGCTCTACAGGTGTCTCCGAAGGTACTTGTTGGGTTGGCGTATTTCGAGATTAGGATTTGTCACTCCGATTGTCGGAGAGGTATCTCTGGGCCCTCTCGGTAATGCACATCACTTAAGCCTTGCAAGCATTGCAACTAATGAGTTTGTTGCAGGATGATGTATTACGGAACGAGTAAAGAGACTTGCCGGTAACAAGATTGAACTAGGTATTTAGATACCGACGATCGAATCTCGGGCAAGTAACATACCGATGACAAAGGGAACAACGTATGTTGTTATGCGGTCTGACCGATAAAGATCTTCGTAGAATATGTGGGAGCAAATAAGAGCATCCAGGTTCCACTATTGGTTATTGACCGGAGACGTGTCTCGGTCATGTCTACATAGTTCTCGAACCCGTAGGGTCCGCACGCTTAAAGTTTCGATGACAGTTATATTATGAGTTTATATGTTTTGATGTACCGAAGGTTGTTCGGAGTCCCGAATGTGATCACGGACATGACGAGGAGTCTCGAAATGGTCGAGACATGAAGATTGATATATTGGAAGCCTATGTTTGGATATCGGAAGTGTTCCGGGTGAAATCGGAATTTTACCGGAGTACCGGGAGGTTACCGGAACCCCCCGGGGGCTTAATGGGCCATAGTGGGCTTAGTGGAAGAGAGGAGAGGCGGCCAGGGCAGGGCCGCGTGCCCCTCCCCCTAGTCCGAATAGGACAAGGAGAGGGGGGCGGCCCCCCCCTTTCCTTCCTCTCTCCCTCCTCTTTCCCCCTCCACTCCTAGTCCAACAAGGAAAAGGGAGGGAGTCCTACTCCCGGTGGGAGTAGGACTCCTCCTGGCGCGCCCCTTCTGGCTGGCCGCACCTCTCCCCCTTGCTCCTTTATATACGGGGGCAGGGGGCACCCTAGAGACACAACAATTGATCGTTTGATCTTTTAGCCGTGTGCGGTGCCCCCTCCACCATAGTCCACCTCGATAATACTGTAGCGGTGCTTAGGCGAAGCCCTGCGTCGGTAGAACATCATCATCGTCACCACGCCGTCGTGCTGACGAAACTCTCCCTCAACACTTGGCTGGATCGGTGTTTGAGGGACGTCATCAGGCTGAACATGTGCTGAACTCGGAGGTGCCGTACGTTCGGTACTTGATCGGTCGGATCGTGAAGACGTACGACTACATCAACCGTGTTGTGCTAACGCTTCCGCTTTCGGTCTACGAGGGTATGTGGACAACACTCTCCCCTATCGTTGCTATGCATCACCATGATCTTGCGTGTGCGTAGGAATTTTTTTGAAATTACTACGTTCCCCAACAGTGGTATCCGAGCCTGGTTTTATGCGTTGATGTTATATGCACGAGTAGAACACAAGTGAGTTGTGGGCGATATAAGTCATACTGCTTACCAGCATGTCATACTTTGGTTCGGCAGTATTGTTGGATGAAGCGGCCCGGATCGACATTACGCGTACGCTTACGCGAGACTGGTTCTTCCGACGTGCTTTGCACAGAGGTGGCTGGCGGGTGTCAGTTTCTCCAACTTTTGTTGAACCGAGTGTGGCTACGCCCGGTCCTTGCGAAGGTTAAAACAGCACCAACTTGACAAACTATCGTTGTGGTTTTGATGCGTAGGTGAGAACGGTTCTTGCTAAGCCCGTAGCAGCCATGTATAACTTGCAACAACAAAGTAGAGGACGTCTAACTTGTTTTTGCAGGGCATGTTGTGATGTGATATGGTCAAGACATGATGCTAAATTTTATTGTATGAGATGTTCATGTTTTGTAACCGAGTTATCGGCAACTGGCAGGAGCCATATGGTTGTCGCTTTATTGTATGCAATGCAATCGCCCTGTAATGCTTTACTTTATCACTAAGCGGTAGCGATAGTCGTAGAAGCATAAGATTGGCGAGACGACAACGATGCTACGATGGAGATCAAGGTGTCGCGCCGGTGATGATGGTGATCATGACGGTGCTTCGGAGATGGAGATCACAAGCACAAGATGATGATGGCCATATCATATCACTTATATTGATTGCATGTGATGTTTATCTTTTATGCATCTTATCTTGCTTTGATTAACGGTAGCATTATAAGATGATTCCTCACTAAATTATCAAAGTATAAGTGTTCTCTCTGAGTATGCACCGTTGCGAAAGTTCTTCGTGCTGAGACACCACGTGATGATCGGGTGTGATAAGCTCTACGTTCAAATACAACGAGTGCAAAACAGTTGCACACGTGGAATACTCAGGTTAAGCTTGACGAGCCTAGCATATAACAGATATGGCCTCGGAACACGGAGACCTAAAGGTCGAGCGTGAATCATATAGTGGATATGATCAACATAGTGATGTTCACCGTTGAAACTACTCCATCTCACGTGATGATCGGACATGGTTTAGTTGATATGGATCACGTGATCACTTAGAGGATTAGAGGGATGTCTATCTAAGTGGGAGTTCTTAAGTAATATGATTAATTGAACTTAAATTTATCATGAACTTAGTACCTGATAGTATCTTGCTTGTCTATGTTGATTGTAGATAGATGGCCCGTGCTGTTGTTCCGTTGAATTTTAATGCGTTCCTTGAGAAAGCAAAGTTGAAAGATGATGGTAGCAATTACACGGACTGGGTCCGTAACTTGAGGATTATCCTCATGGCTGCACAGAAGAATTATGTCCTGGAAGCACCGCTCGGTGCTAGACCTGCTGCAGGAGCAACACCAGATGTTATGAACGTCTGGCAGAGCAAAGCTGATGACTACTCGATAGTTCAGTGTGCCATGCTTTACACCTTAGAACCGGGTCTTCAACGACGTTTTGAACGTCATGGAGCATATGAGATGTTCCAGGAGTTGAAGTTAATATTTCAAGCAAATGCCTAGATTGAGAGATATGAAGTCTCCAATAAGTTCTATAGCTGCAAGATGGAAGAGAATAGTTCTGTCAGTGAGCATATACTCAAAATGTCTGGGTATAACAATCACTTGATTCAACTGGGAGTTAATCTTCCGGATGATAGCGTCATTGACAGAATTCTTCAATCACTGCCACCAAGCTACAAGAGCTTCGTGATGAACTATAACATGCAAGGGATGGATAAGACGATTCCCGAGCTCTTCGCAATGCTAAAGGCTGCGGAGGTAGAAATCAAAAAGGAGCATCAAGTGTTGATGGTCAATAAGACCACCAGTTTCAAGAAAAAGGGCAAAGGGAAGAAGAAGGGGAACTTCAAAAAGAACAACAAGCAAGTTGCTGTTCAGGAGAAGAAACCCAAGTCTGGACCTAAGCCTGAGACTGAGTGCTTCTACTGCAAGCAGACTGGTCACTGGAAGCGGAACTGCCCCAAGTATTTGGCGGATAAGAAGGATGGCAAGGTGAACAAAGCTATATGTGATATACATGTTATTGATGTGTACCTTACTAATGCTCGCTGTAGCACCTGGGTATTTGATACTGGTTCTGTTGCTAATATTTGCAACTCGAAGCAGGGGCTACGGATTAAGCGAAGATTGGCTAAGGACGAGGTGACGATGCGCGTGGGAAATGGTTCCAAAGTCGATGTGATCGCGGTCGGCACGCTACCTGTACATCTACCTTCGGGATTAGTTTTAGACCTAAATAATTGTTATTTGGTGCCAGCGTTAAGCATGAACATTATATCTGGATCTTGTTTGATGCGAGATGGTTATTCATTTAAATCAGAGAATAATGGTTGTTCTATTTATATGAGTAATATCTTTTATGGTCATGCACCCTTGAAGAGTGGTCTATTTTTGTTGAATCTCGATAGTGGTGATACACATATTCATAGTATTGAAGCCAGAAGATGCAGAGTTGATAATGATAGTGCAACTTATTTGTGGCACTGCCGTTTAGGTCATATCGGTGTAAAGCGCATGAAGAAACTCCATACTGATGGACTTTTGGAACCACTTGATTATGAATCACTTGGTACTTGCGAACCGTGCCTCATGGGCAAGATGACTAAAACGCCGTTCTTCGGAACTATGGAGAGAGCAACAGATTTGTTGGAAATCATACATACAGATGTATGTGGTCCGATGAATGTTGAGGCTCGTGGCGGATATCGTTATTTTCTCACCTTCACAGATGATTTAAGCAGATATGGGTATATCTACTTAATGAAACATAAGTCTGAAACATTTGAAAATTTCAAAGAATTTCTGAGTGAAGTTGAAAATCATCATAACAAGAAAATAAAGTTTCTACGATCTGATCGTGGAGGAGAATATTTGAGTTATGAGTTTGGTCTTCATTTCAAACAATGTGGAATAGTTTCGCAACTCACGCCACCCGGAACACCACAGCGTAATGGTGTGTCCGAACGTCGTAATCGTACTTTACTAGATATGGTGCGATCTATGATGTCTCTTACTGATTTACCGCTATCATTTTGGGGTTATGCTTTAGAGACGGCCGCATTCACGTTAAATAGGGCACCATCAAAATCCGTTAAGACGACGCCTTATGAACTGTGGTTTGGCAAGAAACCAAAGTTGTCGTTTCTTGAAGTTTGGGGCTGCGATGCTTATGTGAAAAAGCTTGAACCTGATAAGCTCGAACCCAAATCGGAGAAATGTGTCTTCATAGGATACCCAAAGGAGACTGTTGGGTACACCTTCTATCACAGATCCGAAGGCAAGACTTTTGTTGCTAAATTCGGAATTTTTCTGGAGAAGGAGTTTCTCTCGAAATAAGTGAGTGGGAGGAAAGTAGAACTTGATGAGGTAATTGTACCTACTCCCTTATTGGAAAGTAGTTCATCGCAGAAACCAGTTTCTGCGATGCCTATACCAATTAGTGAGGAAGTTAATGATGATGATCATGGAACTTCAGATCAAGTTATTACTGAATCTCGTAGGTCAACCAGAGTAAGATCCGCACCAGAGTGGTACGGTAATCCTGTTCTGGAGGTTATGTTACTAGACCATGACGAACCTACGAACTATGAAGAAGCGATGGTGAGCCCAGATTCCACAAAATGGCTTGAAGCCATGAAATCTGAGATGGGATCCATGTATGAGAACAAAGTGTGGACTTTGGTTGACTTGCCCAATGATCGGCAAGCAATTGAGAATAAATGGATCTTCAAGAAGAAGACTGACGCTGACGGTAATGTTACTGTCTATAAAGCTCGACTTGTTGCAAAAGGTTTTTGACAAGTTCAAGGGATTGACTACGATGAGACCTTCTCACCCGTAGCGATGCTTAAGTCTGTCCGAATCATGTTAGCAATTGCCGCATTTTATGATTATGAAATTTGGCAAATGGATGTCAAAACTGCATTCCTGAATGGATTTCTGGAAGAAGAGTTGTATATGATGCAACCGGAAGGTTTTGTCGATCCAAAGGGAGCTAACAAAGTGTGCAAGCTCCAGCGATCCATTTATGGACTGGTGCAAGCCTCTCGGAGTTGGAATAAACGCTTTGATAGTGTGATCAAAGCATTTGGTTTTGTACAGACTTTTGGAGAAGCCTGTATTTACAAGAAAGTGAGTGGGAGCTCTGTAGCATTTCTGATATTATATGTGGATGACATATTGCTGATTGGAAATGATATAGAATTTCTGGATAGCATAAAGGGATACTTGAATAAGAGTTCAATGAAAGACCTCGGTGAAGCTGCGTATATATTGGGCATCAAGATCTATAGAGATAGATCAAGACGCTTAATTCGACTTTCACAAAGCACATACCTTGACAAAGTTTTGAAGAAGTTCAAAATGGATCAAGCAAAGAAAGGGTTCTTGCCTGTGTTACAAGGTGTGAAGTTGACTAAGACTCAATGCCCGACCATTGCAGAAGATAGAGAGAAGATGAAAGATGTTCCCTATGCTTCAGCCATAGGCTCTATCATGTATGCAATGCTGTGTACCAGACCTGATGTGTGCCTTGCTATAAGTCTAGCAGGGAGGTACCAAAGTAATCCAGGATTGGATCACTAGGCAGCAGTCAAGAACATCCTGAAATACCTGAAAAGGACTAAGGATATGTTTCTCGTTTATGGAGGTGACAAAGAGCTCATCGTAAATGGTTATGTTGATGCAAGCTTTGACACTGATCCGGACGATTCTAAATCGCAAACCGGATACGTGTTTACATTTAACGGTGGAGCTGTCAGTTGGTGCAGTTCTAAACAAAGCGTCGTGGCGGGATCTACGTGTGAAGCAAAATACATAGCTGCTTCGGAAGCAGCAAATGAAGGAGTCTGGATGAAGGAGTTCATATCCGATCTAGGTGTCATACCTAGTGCATCGGGTCCAATGAAAATCTTTTGTGACAATACTAGTGCAATTGCCTTGGCGAAGGAATCCAGATTTCACAAGAGAACCAAGCACATCAAGAGACGCTTCAATTCCATCCGGGATTTAGTCTAGGTGGGAGACATAGAAATTTGCAAGATACATACGGATCTGAATGTTGCAGACCCGTTGACGAAGCCTCTTCCACGAGCAAAACATGATCAGCACCAAGGCTCCATGGGTGTTAGAATCATTACTGTGTAATCTAGATTATTGACTCTAGTGCAAGTGGGAGACTGAAGGAAATATGCCCTAGAGGCAATAATAAAGTTATTATTTATTTCCTTATATCATGATAAATGTTTATTATTCATGCTAGAATTGTATTAACCGGAAACATAATACATGTGTGAATACATAGACAAACAGAGTGTCACTAGTATGCCTCTACTTGACTAGCTCGTTGATCAAAGACGGTTATGTTTCCTAGCCATAGACATGAGTTGTCATTTGATTAACGGGATCACATCATTAGGAGAATGATGTGATTGACTTGACCCATTCCGTTAGCTTAGCACTCGATCGTTTAGTATGTTGCTATTGCTTTCTTCATGACTTATACATGTTCCTATGACTATGAGATTATGCAACTCCCGTTTACCGGGGGAACACTTTGTGTGCTACCAAACGTCACAACGTAACTGGGTGATTATAAAGGTGCTCTACAGGTGTCTCCGAAGGTACTTGTTGGGTTGGCATATTTCGAGATTAGGATTTGTCACTCCGATTGTCGGAGAGGTATCTCTGGGCCCTCTCGGTAATGCACATCACTTAAGCCTTGCAAGCATTGCAACTAATGAGTTTGTTGCAGGATGATGTATTACGAAACGAGTAAAGAGACTTGCCGGTAATGAGTTTGAACTAGGTATTGAGATACCGACAATCGAATCTCGGGCAAGTAACATACCGATGACAAAGGGAACAACGTATGTTGTTATGCGGCCTGACCGATAAAGATCTTCGTAGAATATGTGGGAGCCAATATGAGCATCCAGGTTCCGCTATTGGTTATTGACCGGAGACGTGTCTCGGTCTTGTCTACATAGTTCTCGAACCCGTAGGGTCCGCACGCTTAAAGTTTAGATGACAGTTATATTATGAGTTTATATGTTTTGATGTACCGAAGGTTGTTCGGTGTCCCGGATGTGATCACGGACATGACGAGGAGTCTCGAAATGGTCGAGACTTGAAGATTGATATATTGGAAGCCTATGTTTGGATATCGGAAGTGTTCCGGGTGAAATCGGAATTTTATCGGAGTACCGGGAGGTTACCGGAACCCCCCGGGGCTTAATGGGCCATAGTGGGCCTTAGTGGAAGAGAGGAGAGGCAGCTAGGGCAGGCCCGCGCCCCCCTCCCCCCTAGTCCGAATAGGACAAGGAGAGGGGGGCGGCGCCCCCCTTTCCTTCCTCTCCCCCTCCTCTTTCCCCCTCCACTCCTAGTCCAACAAGGAAAAGGGAGGGAGTCCTACTCCCGGTGGGAGTAGGACTCCTCCTGGCGCGCCCCTTCTGGCCGGCCGCACCTCTCCCCCTTGCTCCTTTATATACGGGGGCAGGGGGGCACCCTAGAGACACAACAATTGATCATTTGATCTTTTAGCCGTGTGCGGTGCCCCCTCCACCATAGTCCACCTCGATAATACTGTAGCGGTGCTTAGGCGAAGCCCTGCGTCGGTAGAACATCATCATCGTCACCACACCGTCGTGCTGACGAAACTCTCCCTCAACACTCGGCTGGATCAGAGTTCGAGGGACGTCATCGGGCTGAACGTGTGCTGAACTCAGAGGTGCCGTACGGTCGGTACTTGATTGGTCGGATCATGAAGACGTACGACTACATCAACCGCGTTGTGCTAACGCTTCCGCTTTCGGTCTACAAGGGTACGTGGACAACACTCTCCCCTATCGTTGCTATGCATCACAATGATCTTGCGTGTGCGTAGGATTTTTTTGAAATTACTATGTTCCCCAACATTCGGCTCTAGGCGATTGTCTGATGCGTCGCAAAGACGGTACACTCCTCCGGTAAGAACTTCATCAATTATGAAGGGACCCTCCCATTTCGGTTGGAGTTTGTCCTTTTTCTTCTCCGGCAAGCGTAAAACGAGTTCGCCAACGTTGTAAGTCTTGGCCCGTACTTCTCTGCTTTGATATCTTCGAGCCTGCTGTTGATAAAATGTTGAACGGGCTTTGGCGACGTCGCGCTCCTCCTCCAGGGCATCTTGGCTTTCCTACCGATCCAACTCGGCCTCTTTCTCTTCGTACATACGCACTCGAGGTGAGTCATGTATAATATCGCAGGGCAATACAGCCTCTGCACCGTACACCATGAAGAAAGGTGTGTATCCGGTAGTACGGTTGGGAGTGGTCCGCAACCCCCGGAGTACGGAGTCGAGCTCCTCGACCCAATGCTTGTCTGATTCTTTCAAAGACTAGTCTGGGTTTGATGCCGCTCATAATAAGACTATTAGCTCGCTCGACTTGACCGTTTGTTTGCGGGTGGTAGACAGAGGCGTAATCGAGCTTAATGCCCAGATTAACACACTAGGTTTTTACCTCATCAGCTGTGAAATTCGAATCGTTATCGGTGATGATGCTGTGTGGTACGGTGTACCACATCAGATATAAATGCAATCACCGGTCCGGACTCGGCCGTTTTAACTGGTCTAGCCTCTTCCACTTGGTGAATTTGTCCACCATGACCAACAGATATTTTTTCTTATGGATTCCCCCTTTAAGGGGTTCGACCATGTCCAAGCCCCAGACCGCAAAGGGCCATGTAATGGGGATTGTTTGTAGAGCGGTTGGGGGCAAATGGCTTTGGTTGGTGAAGAGTTGGCATCCGACACAGCGCTGGACGAGGTCCTGTGCGTCTGCCCGGGCCATAGGCCAGTAAAATCCTGTACGGAAGGCCTTGCTGACAAGTGCCCGGGGTGCGCGCGGTGCCCATCGAGACCGGCGTAAATTTCTGCTAAGAGTTGCCGCCCCTCCTCCTCGGAGATACACCTTTGGAGGACTCTGGTAGTGCTTTTCTTGTAGAGCTCTCCTTCGTGAACTTTATAGGCATTCGAACGCCGGACTATGCGGCGAGCCTCGTTCTGATCTTCTGGGAGCTCCTTCCTATTAAAGTAGGCCAAGAATGGTTCGGTCCACGGGGCAATTACTGCCATGATGAGGTGGGCCGATTGTGTTACTTCGGTGGTTGAGCCTCCGATGATATCGGCGTGTTCGTTATCTGTGTTTGTGTTCGGAACTGGACTGTCATTGCTATCTCCCCCTTGCCATACCACGGATGGCTTAAAGAGCCTTTCGAGGAAGATGTTAGGTGGGACGGGGTCGCGCTTAGCGCCGATGCGAGCAAGGACGTTTGCCGCCTGGTTACTTTCGCGGGCGATGTGATGAAATTCCAGTCCCTCGAACCGAGCCGACATCTTCAGAACAACATTGCGATAAGCTGCCATCTTTGGATCTTTGGCATCAAAGTCTCCATTAATTTGGGATATTGCAAGGTTTGAGTCCCCGCGCACCTCCAGGCGTTGTATGCCCATTGATACGGCTATCCGGAGGCCGTGTAGCAAGGCCTCATATTCAGCTGCGTTGTTGGAGTCTGTGTATAATATTTGGAGTACGTACTGGACGATATCTCCTATGGAGGACGTTAATATGATGCCTGCCCCTAGCCCTGCCATCATCTTGGAGCCGTCAGAATGCATCACCCAGTTGGAATACACGCCGTACTCTTTAGGGAGTTCGGCTTCTGTCCATTCGGCGACGAAGTCAGCCAGAACCTGGGATTTGATGGCTCGGCGTGGTTTGTATGTGATGTCGAATGGCAGGAGCTCAATGGCCCATTTGGCAATCTGGCCCATTGCATCCCGGTTATTAATTATACCATTGAGGGGCACTTCGGAGGCCACCGTGATAGAGCACTCCTGAAAGTAGTGTTGCAATTTTCGAGATGCCATGAAGACTGCATATGCTATTTTTTGATATTGAGGGTACCGGGATTTGCATGGTGTGAGGACGGTGGACACGTAGTATACCGGCTTCTGGAGCGGAAATTTGTGTATGTCCTGTTCTCGTTCGACGATGAGTACGGCGCTCACCACCTGGTGTATTGCCGATATGTATAAGAGCATTGGTTCGCCGACGTTTGGTGCCGCCAGGATTGGGTTGCTTGCCAGAAGGGCTTTTATTTCCTCTAGTCTGGCCGTCGCCGCGTCTGTCCACTCGAAGTTATCGGTGCGCCGTAGAAGGTGATAGAGCGGCAGCGCATTTTCTCCCAACCTAGAGATAAAGCGGCTTAAAGCTGCCACGCACCCAACGAGTTTTTGGACCTGCTTGAGTTCGGTTGGCGTAGCCAGTTGTGACAGAGCTCGTATTTTAGCTGGATTTGCTTCAATTACTCTGTTGGAAACGATGAAGCCCAGTAGTTTTCCGGCGGGGACGCCGAAGACGCACTTTTCCGGATTAAGCTTGATGTCGTATGTGCGGAGGTTGTCAAATGTGAGACGCAAATCATCTATTAGTGTTTTGACGTGTCTAGTTTTGACGACGACGTCATCCACGTAGGCCTCCACTGTCTTGCCAATCTGTTTCTCGAGGCATGTTTGGATCATGCGCTGGTAGGTGGCGCCGACGTTCTTGAGCCCGAAAGGCATGGTGTTGAAGCAGAACGGCCCGTATGGTGTAATGAATGCCGTTGCGGCTTGATCGGACTCCTTCATTTTGATTTGATGGTATCCGGAATATGCATCAAGGAAGCACAATGAGTCGTGACCTGCGGTAGCGTCGATGATTTGATCAATGCGAGGAAGAGGGAAGGGATCCTTAGGGCAAGCCTTGTTGAGGTCTTTGAAATCGACGCATAGGCGCCAGGATTTATCCTTCTTTGGTACCATTACCAAGTTTGCCAGCCAGTCCGGATGTTTAATGTCTTTGATGAATCCGGCCTCGATGAGTTTGGCTAGCTCCTCCCCCATAGCTTGTCGTTTGGGTTCGGAAAAGCGCCGCAGAGTTTGCTTGACCGGCTTATATCCCTTTAGTATGTTGAGGCTATGTTTGGCCAACTCACACGGGATTCCTGGCATATTGGAAGGATGCCAGGCGAATATGTCCCAGTTTGCGCGCAGGAAGTCTCGTAGTTCGACGCCGACTGCAGGGCTGAGTTGCGCTTCGATAGACGTTGTCTTCTTCGGGTCTGTTGGGTGGACCTGAAATTTGACTATTTCTTCTGCTGGCTTGAAGGAGGTGGATTTGGGTCGTTTGTCCAGGATCACATCGTCCTTATCCATGGTGGAGCGTAGTGCGGTTAGTTCTTCAGCCGCAAGGGCCTCAGACAAAGCCTCGAGGCCCAAGGATGCGGTTTTGGTCTCGGTGCGGAGTGCTATGTCCGGATCGCTGACGAGGGTGATTATTCCATTAGGCCCGGACATTTTTAGCTTCATATACCCATAGTGAGGTATGGCTTGAAAGCGCATGAAGGCCTCTCGCCCTAACAGGGCGTGGTACCCACTGTTGAAAGGGGCCACCAGGAAAGTTATTTCTTCGGACCGATAATTCTCCAGCATGCCAAACACCACATCAAGTGTAATTTTTCCTGCACACCGAGCTTCCCGGCTGGGAATGATACCTCGAAAGGTTGTGCTACTTTTCTCGATGCGGCTCCTGTCTATTTCCATCTTGTGGAGCGTGTCCTCGTAAATGAGGTTTAGTCCGCTGCCGCCGTCCATGAGGACTTTTGTAAGTCGGAAGCCGTCCACGATGGGACTGAGGACTAGGGCAGCTGGCGCTCGGACTTTTCTGTATTTAGATTTGTCACTTGCATTAAAGGTTATGGCCGTGTCGTTCCAGGGGTCAATTGCAGCGACCTGACAAACTTTAGCGAGATCGCGCAGGGCCCTTTTACGCTTGTTGTTTGAAGCGAATGTCTCGAAGACTGTCAATATTCTATTGTCGTTGTTTGCTGGAGGGTATTGTTCTGGGGTGTCCTTGAGAAGGATGTCCTCGCCACTCTTGGCTACCTGCCAAAGTATCCAACATGCTCTAAGGCTGTGGGTTGCCACGGTATCCGGCGTCGTGTGTATTTTGCATGGGCCATTGAGCCATCCCTCCAGAATGGTGCCGTGCAACGTAATGGGTTTATGTTTTTTGACTGTTCGGCTGGGCGTGCCACGGGGGTGCGTCCTTTTCGCCTATAGGGGGAGCCGGGATGGTTCCCAGCAAGCTACCTGAGTTTTCCACGCGCTTTCCATCGCGCTGTACTTTTGTACGATAGTTGCTAGGTCAGCAAACTTTGGTATGCGACGGCGATTGATGGCGTTAAGGATACCTTCGTCCACGCAGTTGTTGCAGAATGCTGCTATCGCGTTTTCGTCACGACAGTCTTTTACCTTGTTTTTAACAAGGAGGAATCTAGCCCAGAAGTGGTGGACCGCTTCCTGAGACTGTTGTTTGATGCTCCTGAGAGTGTCTATGTCCGGGTGGGTGGGTGGAATTGAATCCGAAACCTGGCCCGATTTTGGATCCGGAGTTTGGAGGTCTACCGGGCCGGGCAGTTCGGGCTCCGGGATATCGACTGATTTTTTAGGCTCATCATCCGACTCTATGTTCGGAGGAAGAGACATGCTTTTCTGCCGGAAAATATCCGGCTCTTCAGGATCGGCGATCCGAACATAGTTCGTCTTCAATATAGTGGAGGAGTTGCTCCGCTCCTCGACTACCGATATCTGATGGGTGATCGGTGGAGTTTTAATTTCTCTCTGGTCGGGTTTAAGCCCGACCCGATCGTAGTCTATAGCGACCCCCAAAGCAGCCATGCGATCCAGGAGTTCATTCAACGACGATAACTCCATTGGATCCATGCGGGCGGAGTATTCAGGATCGACGCGGAGGCGATTTTCAATGACTTGAGAGGTCATCATCGGCTTAAGGGCCGAGCCGGCGGTCATGACGAAGCCGCCGAGCCGGAGGGTCTGGCCTGGGGCCAGGGCTCCTCCGGAGATGATATTATCCTTGACAACAAGGCGAGCCATCAACCCTCTTGGCGACGGCACAGTGGAACTCTCAATGAAAGCACCAATGTCGGTGTCAAAACCGGCGGATCTCGGGTAGGGGGTCCCGAACTGTGCATCTAGGATCGATGGTAACAGGAGACGGGGGACATGATGTTTACCCAGGTTCGGGCCCTCTCTATGGAGGTAATACCCTACTTCCTGCTTGATTGATCTTGATGAATATGAGTGTTACAAGAGTTGATCTACCACGAGATCGTAATGGCTAAACCCTCGAAGTCTAGCCTATGAGTAGATGGTAATGAGTACCCCTATCCGGACTATGCTCTCCGGTTTATATAGGCACCGGAGAGATCTAGGGTTACATGGAGTCGGTTACATAAGAGGGAATCTTCATAATCACTCGCCTAGCTTGCCTTCCACGCCAAGTAGAGTCCAGTCCGAACACGGGTATAGTCTTCGGCCTTCATGTCTTCACAGCCCATCAGTCCGGCCCATGGATATCAGGCCGGACGCCCGAGGACCCCTTAATCCGGGACTCCCTCAATCGTGGCCACTGCTTGTGCGGTCGTGTCCGCGTCCGGCTATGCCGCTATTGCGTCGCGAGCGGTGACTTGAGCGAGGGCGGCGAGCTTCATCCCCGAAGACAAAGCTCTCCCGCAGAGCATTCACGCTCACGGTCATGGCGGATGTGGTGCCAGGTAGCAGGACTATGCGCTATGGTGTGGAGGTTAGCTGGGCATTGCCGCTTTAAGTAGCGCATTCCGGTGAGGCCAAAGCGTCCGGTGGCATCATTAAGTCGCTGGAGTTTGTTCCTCGGGCACCAAGCCTCTTAACGACGGCATACAGACAGACGACATGAATGTGGGCAGCTCGCACCGGCTGGGAACGCACCGCGCGACGGTGCGAGGGACGAGGGTTTTTGGTGTGCCAGGGTAGTCAGCTGCGGTTGTGGCAACGTTGGAGATGCCCTTTGCTCACATGCGACCCCACATGTCATTGAAAAAGCAAGACGACCCGACAAGGTGTCAGGTCCTGGGGATGCAGTTGGCCGCGCTACACCACTCCGCGGACGCGTCATGGCGCGCACGCACTTTGGTGCCCCGTGCATCCTCGACGAGCCGGGTGTTGATCTTCTGGTCATGCCACAGTGCTAACGCCACCCTCGGCACACTGAAACTGACCGTGTCCAGCGACGATGAGTGTGTCGCTCACCGTGGTCGCCCTGCCCAGAGGCGGTGCTGGAGCTGCGCCACGTTGCTGGCCCCCACGACCCACATGAACGATTGCCGGTGGCGAGGAGGTCGTGGGCCAGCTCCTCCATTGCACTAGTCTGCGCCACGTCGTCCCGACAGGTGTTCCCCACATGTCAGTTTCCCTGTTTTCCCGGCCATATTCGAGCGTCAGTGCTCCGTGTTGTGCATTAGGCGCAAAACAGGTGGGTTTTGTGCCCTGGTTCAAATGTGGTACAGTACCAAGTTGTTACCCTAGCCCCAAGTGTGGTTGTTTTGGGTATGGTACCAACCTTTTCCTTTTCAAGTAGTGAAGTGTAACACTTGATTAAGTAGCCGGATGGTGTGCTAAATGTAGGTGTCCAACTGTTTGAAAGAATAATTGAGGTGTGCCTGGTCCGTGCCCGCATTTAGGGGTCCAACTTACCATGTTCCGACAGTAGTAACTATACTAGTCCTTGCGTACTCCCTCTGTTTTTATTTACTCCGTATTTTAGCTTTGCTGAAAGTCAAACTTTGACAAAGTTCATAGACAGAAATAATAACATATACAATAACAAATCAATAACATTAGATTCATTATTGAATATACTTTCACATCATATATATTTGCTATTGTAAATGTTCATATTTCTACTCTTACTAGCAAGATGCCCGTGCGTTGCACGTAACATCAAGATGCATTTGTATGACTAGTTTATCTTGTGAGAGAAAATGATGAATGAGGGAAGGCCTTATTTGCAATTGTGGAGAGGTGTGTGGGTACCTTTTTGCAAAATTGCCATAGTTTCCTTCCTATCCGTCAGATATAAATCAGACGGCCTATATTGCAGGATGGCAGGCACACCATCATCACCAACTCTGTTTTTATAAGAGTCCATCCGATTTATATCTGACGGATAGG